>NC_142607.1:38194350-38358461 GCF_041222555.1 Hakea prostrata
CTGCCCCCTCCTTTACTTCGGCACAATATCATCAATTATTGGCATTGATCGAATCAGGTAATCCCACTCCTTTAGCAAATGCTGCAGGTAATTCCCCTTCCCCATGGGTTATTGATTCTGGGGCAAATTTTCATATGGCTTCTAAGTTACAATTCTTTAACACTGATACGGTGGTTCCTTATACATGTCCGATTACATTACCCAATGGTGAAACAACCCTTGTGTCCCATTTAGGGACTTGCACCCCCACCCCTTCCATCTCTCTTAATAATGTCTTATATGTTCCTTCATTCCGTTTTAATTTATTATCTGTTAGTCAAATCACTAAAGCTCTCAATTGTTCGGTAACATTTTTTCCTCATCATTGTGTCTTTTAGGACTTACCAACGAAGACGATGATTGGATTGGGTAAAGAGCATAATGGCTTATATTATTTAGAGTTGCTTCCCTTCATTATTACAGCCTCATCCACTCATTCCCACTCCTTTGATGTGTGGCATTGGCGCTTAGGCCACCCATCTCGCAACATTATTAATTCTTTATCACATTTTAATTCTTGCATTTCAGTTTCTAATAAATGTGTTTGCACTATTTGCCCTTTGGCAAAACAAACCTGGCTACCTTTCCCATCTAGCTCCATATCCACTTCATCTTCTTTTGATTTAATACATTGCGATGTTTGGGGTCCTTATTATATTCCTTCTATATGTGGTGCTAAATATTTTTTGACTATTGTGGATGAGTACTATTCTCGCTATACTTGGGTTTTTCTAATGAACTTCAAATCTGACACTTGGTCTTATTTGCATGATTTTTTTGCAATGGTTAAAACTCAATTCAATTTTCAAATAAAAAAAATTCGCATTGATAATGCTCGTGAATTTTTTAATCACTCCACCACCTCATTTTTTTCCAACCATGGAGTTATCCATGAACATAGTTGTGTTGACACCCCACAACAAAATGGTGTTGTTGAACGCAAACACCAGCACCTACTCAATGTTGGTCGGGCCCTTTTATTTCAGGCAAATCTTCCACAAGATTTTTGGGGTGATTGCATTCTTACGGCCACACACATTATTAACAGGTTGCCTACCAAACTTTTAAAAGAGAAAACTCCTTTTGAACTTCTTTTTAATAAAACCCCCACATATGTTCATCTTCGTACTTTTGGTTGTTTGTGTTATGGACACAACCATTCCACCATCAAGCACAAATTTGACCCCCGTGCTTCTCCATGAATTTTCCTTGGATACCCTTTTGCTCAAAAAGGTTATAAAATTTTTGATCTCACTTCTCACAAGGTTTACACAAGTAGAGACGTTGTGTTTATTGAACATATTTTTCCTTACCACCTAAAGACTTCCCCTTCATCTATTAACCCTACCCTCCCTGTTACAGTTCCTGATTTTGAATCCTCCTCCATCCCAACCAACCCAGTTTTCCCATCTCCACCATTAGACCCGCCAACCCCACCACACAACCCTTCCCCACCTCCAGTTGTGTTGTTGCCACGTCGCTCCGCCCGGTCGCATAATCCCCCCTCCCATTTGAAGGACTACATATGCTCGGCTACTCACACCACATCATCTTCTTCGGATGCCGGTAAACTCTTTCCTCTTGATTCTTCTATATCTTATAAAAAGGTCTCACCTTCTCATCTTAAGTTTATCAGGTCTCTTTCCTCTTCTAAAGAACCCACTAGCTTTGCCAAAGCAATGTTGTCACCTGACTGGAAAGATGCCATGCAGTCAGAGATTGAGGCTCTTGAAACCAATAACACTTGGTCACTCGTTCCTTTGCCGCCTCAAAAGAAAGCCATTGGTTGTAAATGGGTCTACAAAATTAAACGACACTCTGATGGTTCTATTGAACAGTACAAAGCACGTTTGGTGGCCAAGGGGTACACCCAAACTGAAGGTGTTGATTTTCATGAGACTTTTGCTTCTGTGGCCAAACTCGTTACTGTACGCGTCTTGCTTGCTCTTGTCTCAATTAAAAATTGGTCCTTCATCAACTTGACGTTAATAACGCCTTCTTGCATGGTGATCTTGACGAAGAAGTATATATGACTCTACCTCTTGGTTATCATCGTAAGGGGGAGAACGTTGTTTGCCGCCTCCACAAATCTCTCTATGGTTTAAAGCAGGCTTCTCATAATTGGTTGGCCAAATTTTCTACTGCCTTAATGAGTGTGGGCTTCATTCAATCGACTGCAGATTATTCCTTCTTTTCTAAGGGCTACAGGAATTCAACCATCTTTGTATTAGTATATGTGGATGACATCCTTATTGGTGGTTCTGACGCTTTGGCGATTTCCACCTTAAAGAGTTTCCTTCACCAACAATTTCGTATCAAAGATCTTGGCCCCATGAAATATTTTCTTGGTCTTGAACTGGCTCGCTCACGAAAAGGTATTTTCCTCAATCAACGAAAATACACTTTGGATATATTATCAGATGTCGGCCTTACTGGTGCTCACCCAACTTTATTTCCAATGGAACAAAATCTCAAGCTTACGGACTCCGATGGTGATATCCTTCCTGAACCTGCATCTTACCGTCGTTTGATTGGACGGTTGATTTATCTCACCATCACTCGTCCAGATATTGTGCACACTCAACATTCTTAGCCAGTTTATGCACCAACCTCGCAAACCACATATGGACGCTGCAACTCACCTTCTTCGATACCTTCACAACTCACCTGGCCAGGGTATTTTACTTCCAGCTAATAGCACCTTATCACTTCATGCTTTTTGCGACTCTGATTGGGCTAGTTGTCCCATGACTCGCCGCTCCACCACCGGTTACTGTGTTTTTCTTGGTTTTAGCCCTATCTCTTGGAAGACTAAGAAACAACATACAGTTTCTCGATCCTCTGCCGAGGCGGAATATCGAGCCATGGCAATGGCCACTTGCGAGCTAATTTGGTTAACTTCGCTCCTTCAAGATTTTGGTGTTCATTTGAAGCAGCCAATCCCTCTTTTTTGTGACAATCAAGCGGCCATCCACATTGCTGCCAATCCTGTGTTTCATGAGCGTACCAAACATATTGAAATTGATTGTCATGTCATCCGTGATAAGATACGCTCTGGCCTCATCCGCACCGTTCACACTTCTAGTTCTACCCAAATTGCTGACATTTTCACCAAATCCCTTGGCAAAGATTCTTTTCTATTCCTCAAGGACAAGTTGGGAGTTCTTGATATTCACTCTCCAACTTGAGGGGGAGTATTAGCCATCATATGACCGTTGGAGATAATATGACCGTTGAAGATCTTAGATTATATGACCGTTGAAAATAATTTCTTTCCTTATGTATAGCATGTTACATTTATTTTATTCTTTACTTGATTGTATTATATATATACATGAAGAAGTAATACAAAATCACTCCTACACAAAATCATCTTAACACTACCCAAGGTTTTCCACCCTATAGGTCATAGTATTCTAAATGATGTAAGACATATCTATAGAAAAACCCACATAAAGACTGAAGTGAGTCACTAATGCCTGCATAATGGCAATCTTGTTCTAGCGCCCTCCCTTAGGCACAATGTTCCTACTGACAATACAATAAATTACTCAAGCTAAGGAGATCATATACTTACTTTTCTCCATTTTGTTGCACTGTTGGTTGCAAGCACATAATAGATGAGGAAGCGGTCGGTGTATTGCAAGGCATTGTCTGATTCACTACCTCGTGCAATCCACCTTCTTTCTTTTTGGACATAGGGGACATTCAAAATGTGACCCAATGCTTAAATGGAAAAGTGAATGACGATATTTCTCACTCGACTCTAAATGGCCAACCTCCCACACCATTTGACTCCTCAAGGAATGTTAGGTTGCTATAGAAATACCTGACAAGACAGGCTCACACATGTTCAACATACACTCCCACCCAAGTGCTTGGAACCTCTCTGCAACTTTGAACCTCAGGACCTCTTCAACGTTAACAAATCTCCCATATTCTATTTGGTTGTTCCCAAAGTGGGTGAGTAGAGGTTGTTTGCCTCTTTTATGTTGAAGAGATGTGGTAGGTGAGGTCCTTCTCCACGACCATGTCCACATCCACTTCCACGAATGGGTGAGTGATGACCTCCTCGGACAGCCATAAGGAAATCTAATAAAGCAAGATGAAAAGAAAGAGTGAAAAACAATTAGGTAATATGAACTTACAATTTGGAGAATGGAAATAGTAGAAAGAAGTTGGCAAAGCAAGATTTCTACCAAAACATAGGTTCCTAAGGAAAAAGGAAAATTTTCAAATCTAACATGAAATTGAGAAAATTTTGGGATAAACAAGAAGAATACCTGAGATTGGTGGTAAGAATTGCAGAGGAGTTGTTGTAGAACTGCAAGGAAACCCCAAAATCACCTCTAGACACGCGGGAAAAAAATTTCTCTAGAGATGATGTAGAAGACTATTTGAAACAACAATATTGGTGGACTTGATTGAAAAATGATATAGAAGACTATGTTACCAAGTGTAATACATGTCAGCGAGTGAAGGCCATTAGAAAACCATCATCATATCTCTTACAGCCACTCCCGGTACCTAGTTGGAAGTGCGAGGAGATAATGATGGACTTTGTCAAGGGCTTGCCTTGTACTAGTAGGGGAATGGATACAATGTGGGTGATTGTGGAGATACTAACTAGATTATGTGGACAACATAGTGAGATTCCAAAGGGTACCAGTTAGCTTAGTATCTAATACAAATTTGATAATATTTATCTCCCAATTTTGGAGTAGTCTTTAGAAGGCTTTAGGAATGCAACAGAATTTGAGTACAACTTATCATCCATATACACATGGTCAATTTGAGCTAACAATCCAAGTCCTAGAGGACATGTTTTGTCACATGCACCCAGCCGATACCCCATTAGGCATACCCGGGTATGTGATCCACAGTCCCGAAGATCAAGTATCGAGCAATCATGCCTCCCATATATACGATAACACAATCATGAACGATAATAATCATGGTTTAAACATATAATAAAGAATCATGAATAAGATAAAATAGAAAATCAGAGTGCAAGATAAAGATGATACCAATATACATAGAATCTAAAAGGTAAGAAAGAGAGTGATCAAAAATCACTCCCTCACATAGCAGCGGAAAGTAGCAAATTTAAGTTAAGTTGACAAAACCAATATCTAAGGAGTATATCAAGAAAGTTAAGTTACAGATCCGGTCTTAATAAGAATTCAAAATGTAACATCAAACAAATGTTTCTTCAGTCACATAAAACACACCCTCATAAATATGGATATCCGAAGTCCAATATAGCTGCTCCAACACCAATGTCGGGCTAATCCTGGTGTGCAGCATAGTCCTCTTCGGTACCCTCACAATAATCTTCATAGTAGCCACTACATTGAGGGTAGTGTGACTCATCAAAGGGTGCTTCGAAGGACGTGCCATCGGACTCTTCAAAACCTGTAGAATAGTCTAACAAAGCAAATGCACAAAAAGGAATGAGTTCAAAGGAACTCAGCAGGGCAGTTAATCCATAATACATAAACCATATGATACAAGTCATAACATGATGCAAATGATATGAGACAGATGATGCAATTATGATTCTAACTCTACATATGCTAGTCTCTATGGTAGACATGCTTTAAGTCATAGCACCATACTTCTTTGGGTAGGTCTCAAATCACTCTTCCCTCAACCATCCAGGTATCTTGGGTTCTCCGGTGTGAATTGGATCATGCATCCATCTCGGACAATTCCATGGCTGGGGTTTAGGTCACCACTCTCTCACATCATCATTGGTATAAGTATTGGCACATGTCACTGTAAAGCCTAGCCCAATGCAAGTCATCTACTCAGTCATACCATGTCAAATCCAGATACGTCCATTCCTCGCCCCGGGCGATCCTTTCCAGTATCCTTCACACTAGAGTCACGGATATTACTCACCGGATTCATCAACCCCATTGGTTATCCACAAATAGTAGACGGGAAGCTCTCACGGATATGACTCACTGATCTTCAAGCGCCCGTGAGCCCAAGTCTGACTATTTGCAACCCTACCAACAATGGCCCCTTTCGGGTATCCGTAATATGATCTATGTCCTCTCACGGGTTGGTTACCGGTCTTGAGCTCCCATCAAACCATACTACTACCACGGGCCGTTCGGTCTCAATACCCTTCCGATTCGGGTCTGATATGACAAGGACATCCTAGCCATACACCTAGACAAGTCCTATATATGTCATCCAATAATCCGGGAAAGTGTCGATGGACACCTTCGGAGAACATCCCATACTATTCCCTCCGATGTCCAAGGACAGAAATGTCAATAGGACATTCCTCAATCCCAAATTATACTTATCCAATCACATTCTCAATTCATCATATCACACATACATGATACATCATCATATTGAAAGTCATATCATAACATCGCATAATTCAAATGTAATGTAAATAACAATAATTAAATAGACATGATATACATGAGTAATTAAACATGTTACTACTGTTAAAAGACAACTACAATATTCATATGATGTCTAAATAGAATTGATAAGCAAAGCATATCAAGTTGCCAATCATCATTGAATAAACACATAGTCCATGTCATATGGGTATAACTGTCCTTACCTTAATCGAATTGGGAATAATAGCAAATACCACTTAGAATAGTCCCCAACTTAGTGCTTGAACCCTAGACAACATATACGCAACATTAGAGAAGGAAACAATCAAATCGGAGATCAAACGAGCAAGAGTTGAGTTGCTGTTTTCCTTTGGTCGACTGATCCAAATTGAGTTGGGTTTTCTCCTACAAGTCAATTAACAAGTCTAGAATAGATAAATACCTTCGGAACGAGATCGGAAGTGCATCACGTACTTCAACTACTCTCCCCCCTTCTAAGTGCAGTTTCTCACTGAACACTAACAGTGTATCCAAGTAAGGGGCATCACTGTCAATATCCATAGGCTCTGAGTCATACACCGAATCTTTGACTATGAGGGCCCACAAGTCTCTTTTTCCACTACTCTGGGTCTTCGGACCTACAAACACCAATGGATCCAGGTCAGGGTCAGGGTTAGGAAAGGGCTAGATTTCACATGTTTAGAGCTTGTGTGGTTGACATGGGCAGAAATTGGGATGTTCACCTAACATTGATGGAGTTTGCCAACAATAATAGTAATTAGTTGACAATTGCATGGCTCCATTCAAGGACTTGCATGGACGGACTTGTAGCACTCCTCTATATTGGGATAAAGTAAGTGAATGACAAATATTGGGTCTTGAATTGGTAGAAGGTATTGATGCTATGGTGGAAATTATAAGAGAAAGAATCAAGATGGCTGACTCCAAAAAAAAAATCCTATGCAGAGAAGAGAATGGCAAATTTAGACTTCAAGTTGGTGAGCAAGCATTCCTAAAAGCATCACCTATAAAGAGGGTGACAAGATTAACCATTAATGGGAAGCTTAACCCTAGGTACATCAGTCATTTGAGATCATCGAGGATGTTGGGCCGGTTGTCAGTTAGCCCTTCCTCCAGCCTTAGCAAGCGTGCATGGTGTGTTCCACATTTCTATACTATGAAAATGCATACGGAACCTAGAGAACTTCCTGCAACAAGAGCCCAAAGGCTAAGGTACAAATCCCACCTATAAAGAAGAAGTGGAGAGATCCTAGATCGTAAGGACGTGCAGTTGAGGAATCAAACCGTATCATATATGAATATTCAATGGCAGAACCATGCCCCTAAAGAGGCCTCTTGGGAGAAGGAAGATGTGATGAAGGAGAAGTATCCTCACCTCTTTGGTAACCCATGTTTGTTTTAAATTTCGAGGATGAAATATCTTTTAGGGAGGGAGGATGTGAAATTGATTCAGGTCTAAGAACTTAGGATCCTAACCCAAAAACTCAAATCTAGGTCTAAGAACTTAGGGATACAATAAAGGAAATTGTGGGCCATCCAAATTGAGACCACTGGTTTAGGACTAGAATCTATGGATTTGGATGGTGAGAATGGTGATTTCGGAATTTTGTTGGATTTTGATAGAAGGGCTGACTCGAACCTAGATGGACTAGGAAGGTGGATATCTAGCTCGTGGATGGAGAAGTTGGAAGGTGCCCAAGTCCAGGTAAGAGCCCTTGTTAGGCTTCCTAGGGTTAGGCAAGTGTCTGGAGTGAAGCACATCGAAAAACTACCTTTCTATGGTAAAATAAAGGGAAAGGAAGTCATAGGTCGCTTGACTGACCTCCACATGTGGCGATTGGTCAAACTAGCATGGGCAGTTTCAAGTTTTTTAGCTTCTAACACCTATATATAATAATCCTAAACCTCATGAATAGTTTATTGTTAGACAGTTGAGAAGCCTAGAAGGAGTGAAGTGCTATTGTAATTACAGTAGTACATCAGAAGTATAAAGTACAAGAACAGTACATAAACTCAAAATTTCATAAAGTATTAAACTCAGAGTTTCCTTGGACATCGGAGGGAATAGTATGGGATGTTCTCCGAAGATGCCCATCGACGCTTTCTCGAATCATTGGTTGTCATACCTAGGGCTGTCAAGCAGTGTTTGGCTAGGATGTCCACGTTATATCAGACCCGAATCGGAAGGGTATTGAGACCGAACGACCCGTGGTAGCAATGTGATTCACGGGCGCTCAAGACCGGTAACCAACCCGTGAGAGGACGGAAATCATATTGTGGGGGCCATTTATTGGAGGGTTGCATATGGATAGACTTGGGCTCATGGGAGCTCGAGACCGGTAACCAACCCGTGAGAGGACATGAGAGCTTCCCGTCTACCATATGTGGATAACCAATAGGGTTGATGAGTCCATATTTGAGAGAGTCTGATACGTTGACTCTAGTATGAAGGATACCGGAAAGGATCCTTAGAGGGGAGGAACGGACGTATCTGGATCTGAGTTGATGTAACTGAGTACATGACTTGCATTGGGCTAGGTTTTACCCTGACATACGCCAGTACTTAGACCAATGGTGATGTGAGAGAGCGGTGACTTAACCCCCAGCCATGGAATGTCCCGAGGGATGCCGGACCCACTACCAAAAGGCTTTGTGTGACTGACCTATCCAAAGAAGTACGGTGTTATGACTTAAAGCATGTCTGCCAATAGAGACCAGCATACATAGAGTTTAGATGCATACATACATTATATGTTTCATACTGCATTGTATCTTGTTATGATTTGCTATATGTTATTTATGCTGTTATGAGTTAACTTGCCTTACTGAGTTTCTTTCGAAACTCATTCCTTTTTGTACAGTGTTTTGTTAGATTATTCTACAGGTACTGACTACTATGACGGACAGTACGATGAAGTGCAAGCCGATGAAGCGTACTACATGCAAGGTGTTGGCGACAATCAAGATTACACTGATGATCCCTCGAGCGATCAAGTTGCGTACTACGATTAGACGTAACGTGGAGTTGGACCATCTCTGTTGGACTGACGAATTCCATTTTTTTGAAGATATCATCTATAGGATAGAAGACTCTTAAGTTTAGTTTGTCTTTCTTATTTTCTTTTGTTTCAGTTGTAATTCCTTTTAGACTTACATACTACGTTCCGCTGTATCTGTGGAGTGAGTTTCCGCCTCTCTCTACTCTATTTTGATATCTTCGAATATTTGATATCATTTTCCGCACTCTGATTATATTGATTATTGATTTCTTGATTTTAAATCTTTTGTTTATAATATTTAAACCTTGATTATTTCATGTTTATGATGATGTTATTGTATATGTGGGAGGATGATTTCCTCAATACTTGATCTTCGGGGCTGTGGATCACACTCCCAAGTATGCCAATTAGGGTATCGGCTGGGAAGGAGTCAAAGCTTACATTGAAGCTGAAAACGGATCTTGAGAGGTGAAGCACGATTCGGTTATCGGTTTTTGATTTTGAAGGTAATCAACCAACCTTTTCATCTTTTCCATTGTTTATCTTCAATTCATGGATGAAGGATGTCTGAAATCAATGTTGGGAATGTGATTTGATTGGGAAATAAGTGTTTTCCAATATCCCCAATCGAATGTACCATGTGAAATGAGAATCTCCGCTCTGCTAATTGCTGAAATTTATCTCAAAATGGATCCCAGAGAGTCTCTGATTATTAGAATTACACATCTAGGTTGTGGTTTGTTCCATTAATGTTTGTGAGTATTCTTACATGCGCTGGGGACAGAATTCCTGTCCAAGATCGACCCAAGACCTAATGGAAACGAGGGATCAAAGACAGAGAGTTTGGACCCAGCGTTGTTCTTGCACCAGGGCAACTTGCCTAGGAGCAGTCTGGCTCCTACTTAGATGACGACCCCTCTATGATGGGTTGTAGGCTCTATTTTTTTTTGTTTTGGTTCCAGACTTAATTCCAACTATATGCTTATGTTTGTAGGGATTCCAGTAGCTTGTTAGCACTTCTATATGTAAAGTTTGATATACTTTGGAGACTTCTGAACGTTTATTAGGCGAGGAATACAATCCTCACATATTCATGACTTAGTTACATGCTTTTTTAGTTTGATTTGATATTATGCCTATGTTAATGGATGATGATGTCTCTTGTTGTTAGGGCATGCATATATCCATGGGAAATTGATGGGATCTATGCTATCTTGATATTTCTGTAATTATCTATCTTGATTATGTGAATTGCAATAAGATGGGTTTGAGAAGTTGTGCAGATGCATTCATGTATATTTTTTGCTAGGCGTTGTGGTTTAGGCCATTGCCTTTGGTGCCTTACATATCATAATAAATTATATGTGCATTTTAGGATGCCTAGATTACATGGCTAGGAACCCCTTAGCGTGCTATGACCCTGTTGGCATTGGGAATTGAGGCTGAGTGACCGGTGACAATGGTACTTGGGTTGGTGGGCATCTAACACTAGTGAGACTCCATGAGGAGACACAATCATAGCATTTTGTCATTCGTGGGAGGGTTACATATGGTAGTTGTAGGGCTCGTGGGTGCCCAATTGGTGAGACTCTCTGAGGGGACACAGGAATGTTCACCCTATTATAAGATAATGAGTGCTTATCCGACAGTGGGTAGCCATCCTATGAGGATTTGACATTCCCTAGACTTTGAAGGATATTGGACCAAGAGGCGCAAAGCATGAAGAAAGGTATCTGTAGCTTGAGTAACATGTTAGCTAATTAACAATGCTGCATTAAGCTAAGTGTTTTCGTGGCACATGCTAGTCTCATGCCAATGGTCATGGTGAGAGATGTGGATCTAATCCCAACCATGGTTATGATGATGGACTAATATCCCTATACCTTGGTTGTGATGCTTAAGATTGATGAGACTCTATAAAAGGTCTATGTTAGACTTACCCAAAAGAAAACTAGTGGCTTCCCTATAGCTTCTGCCTAAATAGAGACTAGCATTGCCATGTCTTGCATCTAATTATAATATTATTTTAATATTGTGTTGGTATGCCTCAATACTTTAGATTAATTAACTAGTGCAGTTTGGACCCCAAATCCATAGCCGAGTCAAAATGCATTTTCATCCATGGATTTCTCATACAATGGAATTAAACAGAACTGAAGGTGAGAAAATGACCAACGTAATTTTCTGTGCACCTAGAACCAAGAAGTTGATCACGATATAGACCTAATAGGTGGACCCCAAGGAGGGCCCGCAATTTGTTGACCAAGACCCATTAAGGTTGTATTGTATAAATGCCTTGGGTCAGAAAACATTGCAAGGGAGGTGAATTGGTCAAGTGAAGTTTATGGAAAAAAAAAAGGGAGAAGAAAGGTTGGTCAAAGAAGAGGAATGGGAAAGCAAGTGATGACACTTAGAGGTATGAGAAGAGTCCGGATCAGCTCCCCCGACGTGGAGCACACAAAGTGCTCCCCCGACGGTTTTTGACCACACAAAGCAGGGGCCCACGGTAAAAACACTTTTTGGAAAAACACAAAAAAAAATAAAAAAATTTACCCGTGGGCCCCACGTTTGATGTGGTCAGGAACCCGTCGGGGAGCACTCTGTGCTACCCCGACGGGGTGAGGATCCAGATTCGAGAAAGTAAGGGTGAGACTTAAAGGAATAGGAGAGCAAGTGGTGACATGTAGAACAATGGAAGAGCTTGTGGTGACACCAGTAAATAAATGTCACCAAATCCTATAAATAAAATAATAAATAAGTGAAATATAGGGATTAGGTGGTGGAAAAATGGTGGAGATATCCAAAGTCCAGTATAGCTGCTCCAACACCAGTGTCGGGCTAATCTTGGTGTGTAGCATAGTCCTCTTCGGTACCCTCACAATAATCTTTATAGTAGCCACTACCCTGAGGGTAGTGTGACTCATCAAAGGGTGCTTCAAAGGACGTGCCATCGGACTCTTCAAAACCTGTAGAATAGTCTATAAAAGCAAATGCACAGAAAGGAATGAGTTCAAAGGAACTCAGCAAGGTAGTTAATCCATAATACATAAACCATATGATACAAGTCATAACATGATGCAAATGATATGAGACAGATGATGCAATTATGATTCTAACTCTACATATGCTAGTCTCTATAATAGACATGCTTTAAGTCATAACACCATACTTCTTTGGGTAGGTCTCAAATCACTCTTCCCTCAACCATCCAGGTATCTTGGGTTCTCTGGTGTGAATTGGGTCCTGCATCCATCTCGGACAATTCCATGGCTGGGGTTTAGGTCACCACTCTCTCACATCACCATTGGTATAAGTATTGGCGCATGTCATTGTAAAGCCTAGCCCAATGCAAGTCATCTACTCAGTCATACCATGTCAGATCCAGATACGTCCATTCCTCACATCGGGCGATCCTTTCCAGTATCCTTCACACTAGAGTCACGGATATTACTCATCGGACTTATTAACGCCATTGGTTATCCACAAATAGTAGACGGGAAGCTCTCACGGATATGACTCACCGATCTTTGAGCGCCCGTGAGCCCAAGTCTGACTATTTGCAACCCTACCAACAATGGCCCCTTTCGGGTATCCGTAATATGATCTATGTCCTCTTATGGGTTGGTTACCGGTCTTGAGCGCCCATCAAACCATACTACTACCACGGGTCGTTCGGTCTCAATACTCTTCCGATTCGGGTCTAATATGACAAGGACATCATAGCCATACACCTAGACAAGTCCTACATATGTCATTCAATAATCCGGGAAAGCGTCGATGGACACCTTCAGAGAACATCCCATACTATTTCCTCCAATGTCCACGGACAGAAATGTTAATAGGACATTCCTCAATCCCAAATTATACTTATCCAATCACATTCTCAATTCATCATATCACACATACATGATACATCATCATATTGAAAGTCATATCATAACATCGTATAATTCAAATGTAATGTAAATAACAATAATTAAATAGACATGATATACAAGAGTAATTAAACATGTTACTACTGTTAAAAGACAACTACAGTAGTCATATGATGTCTAAATAGAATTGATAAGCAAAGCATATCAAGTTGCCAATCATCATTGAATAAACACATAGTCCATGTCATATGGGTATAATTGTCCTTACCTTAATTGAATTGGAGATAATAGCAAATACCACTTAGAATAGTCCCCAACTTAGTGCTTGAACCCTAGACAATATATATGCAACATTAGAGAAGGAAACAATCAAATCGGAGATCAAACGAGCAAGAGTTGAGTTGCTGTTTTCCTTTGGTCGACTGATCCAAATTGAGTTGGGTTTTCTCCTACAAGTCAATCAACAAGTCTAGAATAGATAAATACCTTCAGAACGAGATCGGAAGTGCATCACGTACTTCAACTACGCTCCCCCCTTCTAAGTGCAGTTTCTCACTGAACACTAACAGTGTATCCAAGTAAGTGGCATCACTGTCAATATTCATAGGCTCTGAGTCATACACCGAATCTTCGACTATGAGGGCCCACAAGTCTCTTCTTCCACTACTCCGGGTCTTCGGACCTACAAACACCAATGGATCCGGGTCAGGGTCAGGGTTAGGAAAAGGTTGGATTTCACATGTTTAGAGCTTTGTGTGGTTGACATGGGCAGAAATTGGGATGTTCACCTAACATTGATGGAGTTTGCCAACAATAATAGTAATTAGTTGACCATTGCAGGGCTCCATTCAAGGACTTGCATGGAAGGACTTGTAGCACTCCTCTATATTGGGATAAAGTAAGTGAATGCCAAATATTGGGTTTTGAATTGGTAGAAGGTATTGATGCTATGGTGGACATGATAAGAGAAAGAATCAAGATGGCTGAGTCCACAAAAAAAAAATCCTATGCAGAGAAGAGAATGACAAATTTATACTCAAGTTGGTGAGCAACCATTCCTAAAAGCATCACCTATAAAGAGGGTGACACGATTAACCATTAATGGGAAGCTTAACCCTAGGTACATCAGTCATTCGAGATCATCGAGGAGGTTGGGCCAGTTGTTAGTTAGCCCTTCCTCCAGCCTTAGCAAGCGTGCATGATGTGTTCCACATTTCTATGCTATGAAAATGCATACGGAACCCAGAGAACTTCTTGCAACAAGAGCCCAAAGGCTAAGGTACAAATCCCACCTATAAAGAAGAAGTGGAGAGATCCTAGATTGTAAGGACGTGCAGTTGAGGAATCAAACCGTATCATATATGAATATTCGATGGCAGAACCATGCCCCTGAAGAGGCATCTTGGGAGTAGGAAGATGTGATGAAGGAGAAGTATCCTCACCTCTTTGGTAACCCATGTTTGTTTTAAATTTCGAGGATGAAATATCTTTTAGGGAGGGAGGATGTGAAATTGATTCAGGTCTAAGAACTTAAGATCCTAACCCAAAAACTCAATTCTAGGTCTAAGAACTTAGGGATACAATAAAAGGAAATTGTAGGCCATCCAAATTGAGACCACTGGATTAGGATTAGAATCTATGGATTTGGATGGTGAGGATGGTGATTTCAGTATTTTGTTGGATTTTGAAAGAAGGGCTGACTCGAACCTAGATGGACTAGGAAGGTGGATATCTAGCTCGTGGATGGAGAAGTTGGAAGGTGCCCAAGTCCAAGTAAGAGCCCTTGTTAGGCTTCCTAGGGTTAGGCAAGTGTCTGGAGTGAAGCACATCGAAAAACTACCTTTCTATGGTAAAATAAAGGGAAAGGAAGTCATAGGTCGCTTGACTGACCTCCACATGTGGCGATTGGTCAAACTAGCATGGGCAGTTTCAAGATTTTTTAGGTTCTAACACCTATATATAATAATCCTAAACCTCATGAATAGTTTATTGTTACACAGCTGAGAAGCCTAGAAGGAGTCAAAGCTTACATCGGAGCTGAAAACGGATCTTGCGAGGCGAAGCACGATTCGGTTATCGGTTTTTTATTTTGAAGGTAATCAACCAACCTTTTCATCTTTTCCATTGTTTATCTTCAATTCATGGATGAAGGATGTCTGAAATCAATGTTGGGAATGTGATTCGATTGGGAAATACGTGTTTTCCAATATCCCCAATCGAATGTACCATGTGAAATGAGAATCTTCGCTCTACTAATTGCTGAAATTTATCTCAAAATGGATCTCAGAGAGTCTCTGATTATTAGAATTACACATCTAGGTTGTGGTTTGTTCCATTAATGTTTGTGAGTGTTCTTACATGCGTTGGGGTCAGAATTCCTGCCCAAGATCGACCCAAGACCTAATGGAAACGAGGGATCCATGACAGAGAGTTTGGACCTAGTGTTGTTCTTGCACCAGGGGGCAACTGCCTAGGAGCAGTCTGGCTCCTACTTAAATGACGACCCCTCTATGATGGGTTGTAGGATCTATTTTGTTTTGTTTTGGTTCCAAACGTAATTCCAACTTTATACTTATGTTTGTAGGGATTCCAGTAACTTGTTAGCACTTCTATATGTAAAGTTTGATATACTTTGGAGACTTCTGAACGTTTATTAAGTGAGGAATACAATCCTCAAATATTCATGACTTAGTTACATGCTTTTTTAGTTTGATTCGATATTATGCCTATTATACCAAAAAAAAAAAAAAAAAAAAAGATATTATGCCTATGTTAATGGATGATGATGTCTCTTGTCGTTAGGGCATGCATATATGCATGGGAAATTGATGGGATCTATGCTATGTTGATATTTCTTTAATTATCTATCTTGATTATGTGAATTGCAATAAGATGGGTTTGAGAAGTTGTGCAGATGCATTCATGTATATTTTTTGCTAGGCGTTGTGGTTTAGGCCATTGCCTTTGGTGCCTTACATATCATAATAAATTATATGTGCATTTTAGGATGCCTAGATTACATGGCTAGGAAACCCTTAGCGTGCTATGACCCAGTTGGCATTGGGAATTGAAGCTGAGTGACCGGTGACAATGGTACTTGGGTTGGTGGGCATCTAACACTGGTGAGACTCTATGAGGAGACACAATCATAGCATTGTGTCATTCATGGGAGGGTTACATATGGTAGTTGTAGGGCTCGTGGGTGCCCAATTGGTGAGACTTTCTGAGGGGACACAGGAATGTTCACCCTATTATAAGGTAACGAGTGCTTATCCGACAGTCGGTAGCCATCCTATGAGGATTTGACATTCCCTAGACTTTGAAGGATATTGGACCAAGAGGCGCAAAGCATGAAGAAAGGTATCTGTAGCTTGAGTAACATGTTAGCTAATTAACAATGTTGCATTAAGCTAAGTGTTTCCGTGGCACATGCTAGTCTCATGCCAATGGTCATGGTGAGAGATGTGGATCTAATCCCAACCATGGTTATGATGATGGACTAATACCCCTATACCTTGGTTGTGATGCTTAAGATTGATGAGACTCTATAAAAGATCTATGTTAGACTTACCCAAAGGAGACTAGTGGCTTCCCTAAGGGCCTGTTTGGTTACATGAATCTAGAGATTTCAAATCTCTGGATTCATGAATCTGAGAATTATACATGTTTGGTTGTAAAAATCTCTAGATTCATGAAATCTACAGATTCATGTTTTTAGTGTAAAAAGGTGAATCTGTAGATTTATGGGTAAGGGGTGAAATCCAGAGATTTCAAAAAAGCTATACAATTGTACATTCACAAAAATTATGTCGATCAAATAGTGTTTTAGGATGAATCCACAGATTTCATTCTACAACCAAACACTTAATTTTATAAATTATGACTCCATAGATTTGAAGTCTATAAATTTGAAATTTCTAGATATTTGAAATTTCCAGACTCATGTAACCAAACAGGCCCTAAAGCTCATGCCAAAATAGAGACTAGCATTGCCATGTGTTGCATCTAATTATATTATTATTTTAATTGTGTTGGTATGCCCCAATACTTTGGATTAATTAACTAGTATAGTTTGGACCCCAAATCCATAACCGAGTCAAAATGCATTTTCATCCATGGATTTCTCATACAATGGAATTAAACAGAACTGAAGGCGAGAAAATGACCAACGTAATTTTCTGTGCACCTGGAACCAAGAAGTTGATCACGACATAGACCTAATAGGTGGACCCCCAAGGAGGGCCCGCAATTTGTTGACCAAGACCCATTAAGGTTTTATTGTATAAATGCCTTGGGTCAGAAAACATTGCAAGGGAGGTGAATTGGTCAAGTGAAGTTTATGGAAGAAAAAAAAAAAAGGGAGAAGAAAGGTTGGTCAAAGAAGAGGAATGGGAAAGCAAGTGATGACACTTAGAGGTATGAGAAAGTAAGGGTGAGACTTAAAAGGAATAGGAGAGCAAGTGGTGACATTTAGAACAATGGAAGAGCTTGTGGTAAAATAATAAATAAGTGAAATATAGGGATTAGGTGGTGGAAAAATGGTGCAGGGAGGCCCACCACCCACCATCGTCCTCTCCCACCAATGTGGGTTAAATTAAAATAAATAAATAATATATAAATACCATATAAGGTTGAATAAGAGTAAAGGGGTGGGGATATCTGCGTGCTGGAGAGAGAGAAACTGAGAGAGTGAGAGAAGAAGTTATGGGTTGGAGAGAGAAAGAGAGTAAGAGTGCAGAAGTGGTACAAGAATACCAAATTTTTTCTCTGTTGTGGGAATTTTCAGGGACTTGTTCATACCAAAACTGGCACCCAACGGCTAAATTTTCTCTAAGCTTAAATTGTTCGAAATTTATGGTTTCTTAATTCTCTAGTGGTTTTACTGGTATGTGAGATTAGAAATCCTAAATTTTGGAACCAAGTTGTCGACTGATTCAGTCGTTACTTTTTTTGATAGATTTACCCCTCATACAAAATCGACCGTAATTTTTTCATTACTTGTCGAAATTGAGAGATTAAAAATGCGTTGAAAAGAGGACTTGGAGCCTACATTTCTTATGTCTATGAGAAACCCCAGATTTGACAAGAATGTAGTCAAAACCGTTGATGAAATATTGATACATACGAAATCCAACAAATCAATCAGAGTCGGTTTTGAGTTGTACCATATAAATTAGCCATTCAATATGACTGCACAAGTCATATTATAAATAGATTACGTTTTGACTTTATTGGTGATATAGGGGTAAAACAGTAAATTAGTAGCGGAAGGCATCTGGTTTGAAAAAACGGAGAAAAAAAAAGGTATCTGCCTAAGAGAAAAGGAAACAAATTAATAAAAAAATAATTTAAGGGTAAATCACAAACACCCCCCTGAGGTTTGGTCCATGTCATTTTTAGTCCAAATAAATGGACACTTTGCATCTACCTCCCCTGAGGTATCCAATAAGATCAATTAAGGACAAATTGTACTTTTTATGACGAAAATACCCTCATGTCTATTCCACCGTAAGATTTGCATAATGTCTTACACAATTAAATCCGGTGAAATAAACCTTTGAATATAAAATCAAGCCTGGGTGATGTATATGCTTACAGTTTTTATTTATTTTTAGGTTAAATATATTCTTACAAGTTATAACTCTTTAAAGTCTTAACCTAGCTCTAGATATTCAAGCGACTTTTCATCTTGTCCAAAAGTTCGAAAGCTGTTAACAGACTCAACATCAGAAACCAGGAAGATAATTAGAAGAAACAAAAGAACAGGCAAGCAAGCACAAAAGGCACGAGCATCAATTCCTCTTTTCCCCCACCAAGAACAAGATGATGCAGAAGCATATTCACTGTTCGATCATTGGCTTGTTTGGCCAAAATATACTCATTTGCATATGCTTGTTCATTCTGTTCGGCCTGTTACCTTACACCATTGCACAGAGCAGTAATCAACCGACGGCTTGCAATTCCAACGTCTCAACCATCAATTTCACCTATTCTGGAATCACAATCATCTTTATTTTTGTTTGTTTCTTCTTGTTCTTCATCGCCGCCCGCTTCTATGGGTGCTCCGAGACCAGAAGCGATCTAAGCATTAGCTTTCGCAGCAAGAAAAACAGAATCTCACGAAGAGGAAATCAACAACCTAACTAGATGATTATTCTGCGGGACTCAAATCCGTCTTTCAGGAGTCAAGTGGTTTTCGAGAAGAACGATGAGCACTAAGAGATCAGATTTAAAGGTTGCAACAATTTCGTGGTAGAAGATGACACCGGTAATTCGTTAACAAGAAGAGACTAGGGTTTTCTCTCAGGCGAGATGGAACCCTATTCAGTAATCCGGGATTGTAAATAAAATCAAACACGATGATGCAAATACCCCCACTCTTTTTATTTTAACCGTTGGATTTAATTGTGAAGACATGATGCAAATCTTACGGTAGAATAGACATGAGGGTATTTTCGTCATAAAAATCACAATTTGTCCTTAGTTGATCTTATTGGATACCTCAGGGGAGGTAGATGCAAAGTATCCATTTATTTGGACTAAAAATGACATAGACCAAACCTCAGGGGGGCGGGGAAGAAAAACAAAAAATTTTTTTGTATTTTTATCAGTCGGGGGGGGTGTGAAAAAAAAATATATTGGGGGGGGATAAAAAATATAAGATGGTGTGGTTTAATAAAAAAAAAAGAGAGAGGAGGTGTGTGTGTGTGGGGGGTGGGGGGGGTGGGGGGGGGTGTTTTATTTGTGTTTTGATAAATAGGGTGGGTGTGTGTTTTTTTTAATTTTTATTTTTGCATTTAAAATTATTAAAAAAATTTAATAAATGCAAAATTGAAATTTATCATACTAACAAGCACTATGTGGCCAAAGTTAAAGTGGAAACATTAGGTCAAAACCAATGATAGTAGACTATGAGGTGTACATGGCCTTGTGCCCAAAGAATAAAACCACTTCGATGGTGTAGCTTCAGTGGTGTAAAGGTAGCCACTTTGGTGTTGTAGAGAAACCACTTCGGTGGTGTAGAGAGATGTATATCATCCATGGATATGCTTTGGCTTATGGCTATAATGTAAGAGAAAGAGAAAAGAGAATATTTTGAAGAGTTTGGATATTTTATTTTGGAAATATTTTTCGGAGCATATATTATGTGAAAGAATGTTTTTATTATGGCACATGCAACGATAAATATTTGGAAATGATTGAATATTTTATTTTAAAAATATGTATGTCATGTTTTATTCTTGTATGTAGCATGATTATTTCATAATACTTATTGCCAGGTATGGCTCAAACCCAATTACCATATACAGACAGAAAGACAGACAAAGTACAAGGGTAAAGGCAAAGCGATTCAGGAGCAAGATTAAGAACCCGAGGTCTCTTTTGATTATGCTAGCTATTTCTGTTTGTAAATGACAATTATATTTAAGTATTTTAAGGGTTTGTATAAGATGGTTCAATGGCTGATATAGATTTCAATAAATAGAAGACTATATTTATTGGTAAACATTTTAGCGTATAGAGTTGCCATTAGATGAACTATTGCGATGATATTTTGATGGTGTTATTATGAAAGAGTCATCAAAGAGAAGTATCTACCATGTCACCTAGAAGGGCTTAGGTGTCATAGGCCACCTGGCTCTAGTAGTTGGCAAATTGACAAGCATGGTTAGATCTTAAACGCATCCCACATTACATTGCATTGCATTACATTTTCATTCTTGATGTGATATTATGGTTTTGTGGATATTGCTGATCTCGCCAATTCAAGTTCTTTGGAACTCACTCCTTGTGGATATATGTTTTAAACTTTACAGCAGGATATGACGACTAGGCCATATAGGAACACTTGACATTGATGAAAAAGTATGGGGTTCCAGCTGTGGAAGACTACAAACCACACAATAATTTGTGTGAATGTCTAGAGTGATCCTATGGCACTCGGCCCTTCCGAAACAAGTTTACTTATCTATAAAAATATTGAGATTATTAAATAGAGAGTATGTCATTTTGTTAGGTTCATTGAGGGATGTACTAACTCCAACATTATTCTTTCAGTTTCCTTTTTGAGACATTTGAGACACTTTATCCATTTCGGACATATATATTATGGACTTGATTTATTCTTGCTTTGATTGTGATGTTGTGTGTGTATATTGTGGATTGCAAAGTAACTTGATCTTCTGACTGTGGATTACATCTATAGGTATTCGGTTGGGTCTGATACCGTCAGGTGGAGTGTGACAGTTATTGAAGAGATATTTATGAAATTCGACACTTTAAACATAAGAAATCTGCTAAAATCCTCTCAATACTCTATTATAGTTCCTCCATCTGCTACACGAGGAGGATGAAAGTTGGAGTCGGATTTGGAATTAGAGTTGCAGGAGTTGTTTATGATGCTACTGCAACCTCTTAATTAATTTTCCCAATGGATATTTATGTTGAAGACAGATGCACAACTATAAAGAAAACACAACCAAAAAACACACTCAGAATTATACGGAATTTAACCTAGTTTGACAAGATTGCCTACATACAATAGAGATAAAAGAGTTCCCACTATACCTATAAACTTCACACCACTCTCACATCTTACAAAGTGCAATCCTTTGCTTGCTTCCATTTGTAGGCAAACTCTAATCAGAACCTTCGGCATTGGATCCTTAGGGCGAGATTGGGTTTCTTTATCCCCTACAAGTAGAACTCCATCCATCATCTTGTGTTTTTACCGAGAAGTCGATGTCGGAGCCAGTGGGGGAAGCACCTGATGTTTCTTGACCACAATTCCCTCAAGCTTCCTTCTTGAACTTCCAAGGAACGAGGGAAAAAAAGAAAAAGAACAGAACAAGAGAGAGAAACTAAACCATTTACGACAAATTGCCTAAAAGCTATGTATCCCCGTTTTAATCATTTGAAAAAATATTTAATAGATCTAAATGAGCATTTAATCCCCTATTATTTAAACCCAATTTTGACAGAACCTCATAAACAACTAAGTTCACCAGCCTCGGTTGATTCCTGCAATTGTTTGAAATATAAATATTAGCCAATGAATCCAAGAAAGTAAACTTAACAAATATATAATTTGAGTTTTTCATTAAAAAAACAAATGTACGAGGTCTCATAAATGACTAGCCTCATCACTCATGCAGTCGGTGAGATTTAAGCCTATAAAAGAATAAGATAACAACAACTCAATTTTATTTTTACTTAATCGGACTGAGCTTTTTATTAAGAGGGGAATAATGGAGTTGATTGCTTGAATCCAAAAGAAGAGAGGGGGGCGGGGGAGCAAGAGATAATTAATATCTCTAATCCACAAAAAAATGACAATTCATATCAACACAAACTCTAAGGCATCAACCCTTATCAAATAATTGGAAAATTGTTCTATTGCCCCCATGATGATAATGATGATGATGAACAAAGAAGAAAAAGGCGATCCATAACCATCACATTAGTAGGGATTCTTTTATTTCTTATCACAGGTAGAAATTGCATCACAGTAAATAATAAGATTTAATTTTTCTTTAAAAAAAAAAAAAAGAAAAAGAAAAAAAAGGAAGACGAAGAACAAGGAGAATGAGAATTACCCGTCTACTTGTCCGAGATGGAAACCAGACATGCCCCCTACCTCCGTCAGCGCATCCTTCCACCTCGGTACTCTATCGGAATCAAATGTATCCTGGTGCTTCATAAATGACCTCTCAAAGGTTCCGGACTGCTTGCGAACATCGTGTGATCCAACATCAAAGAATATGGGAATAATTATTCGACCCTCAAATCTATTGCATGCAACAATCTCACGCAGTTCCATGAGGCACCATCTGTTATCCGCATAGTGCTTGGAGAAGACAATGATCGAGATTTTGGATTTACGTATAGCATCCAAAACCGTCTTTCCCATATCTACTCCAATTGAGAACCCTTGTACATCCCTACACACATTGACTCCTACTCTTTTCAAATCTTTTTGAAGGAAAGCAGTGAAGTTATTGCCAGTATCGTTCTCATTGAAACTGATGAACACATCATATTTCGTCCGGATTCGGCCACTCATTTGTCTTAAAACCCACTTTACAAGTGACTCCTCTAACGTTGATAGATCCCTGCAAATTGTTGAGAAGATAAAATATTAACTGATTGAGGCAAAAGTAGAAGCAGAAGCAGAAGCAGAACTAAAGATTTTGGAGTTTACAAGATGAGGAGGGTCTTGAATTTAATTAATTACCCATTTACTTGCTGCAGTTCGAGTCCCTTTATCTCTGCTGCCGTTCTCAACGCCTTCTTCCATGTCTTTATCTTCTGGGCATCAAGTATCTCCATGTGTTTCTGAAATGATTCTCCAAATCTTCCTGTCTGATGGCGAACATCCCTTGGTTCAACATCCAGGAATACGGGAAGAACAATTTGAGGGCTAGATCTATTGCGGCGAACATCCCTTGGTTCAAAATCCAGGAATACGGGAATAACAATTTGAGGGCCGGATCTATTGCAACGAACTATCTCCTCCAGTTCCAAGAGACACGATTTGCTTTCGGCATAATCGCTGGAGAAGATAGTGATCGAGATTTCTGATTTACGGATTATTTCCTGGAGTGTCGGTTGGATCTTTTCTCCATCCCACAGGTCTTTGCTATTTATAAACACTTCGACTCCTTCCCTTTTCAGATCTTTCTCAAGGAAAACAGCCAAGCCATTGTAAATATCTTCACCCATGAAATTGAGGAACACATCATAATTCGTGGATAATCCGGAGGTCGTCTGGGAAGAGACGGAAGCCATGAATTTGCAATTGCAGTTAAGGCTGCAAAGAAGATGTCAAGGGAGATGCAATCGGAATTCTGCCGCTTGATGTCTACAGTCGATGGGATTCTACGAAAGAGGTTCGCTATTCTTTTGTCTTCTTTCTAGTTTTTTTCTTTGCTTTTGGTAGAATGTCTTCTCTCTAGTTGACCTCTTTTACAGGGTACGTCTCCAAGGGGGGAATTATATAAACTCTGTTTATCAACCACTCTGCCAGTCGGCGTTGGCTCCACTTGTGACTGACTTTCATGAATTCCATCTTTTTTAATATTATAATAGTGGTGATATGTTTGTTTTTCTTTTTCCAAAAAAAAACTGTTTCTTTTACTTTTAAAAGAATTGAAGTCTTAGGTTGTTGGCTCACCCACCCCTTTTTGTCTTTTGACAGAAAAAATTCTATTTCTTTTATTTTTAAAAGATAAGTTTTTGCTGTGTACCGCAGGTCTGCAGTGCACTTTTATATCAAATAGAAAGCTGAGATTAAAAGTTTAATTTTATATTTTTTAAAATTCTCAATAATCTTGTATTTACTTTGCTTTCTCAACCAATCATTTGGTATATATATTCACAGCAGAGACTCGTGCACAATAGAGGATATTTCCCTTTTTGATAAAAAATTTCACAGTACAACGAGCAACCAAACAATCATGTCCATTTTAATTAAATTAAACTCGAGATGCTTCTCAGAACCTAGGCATATTTGAATGACCTTTTCTTCTTTTCTTGTTGCCCAAGTCTTTGAATAACGTGGGATTTTAGAATTTAATTTGGTATGGTGATTAAGACCGGCGGTGGGGGGGGGGGGTGGGGGTTGAGTGTGCATAAAGACAAACTTATGTGCATGCATATGCATAACCAACTCCAATACCTGTACCAAGTATTAAACCAAAGGAGGGTTGCTCTATGTGGTATCAGCCCATCTCAGCCAACATTAAATGGTGTGGATCAACTAGGAAATTACGGGAGATAATGACACTAAGAGAAACATCACTAGGAAGAAGCACCCTAAAACTTTCCTGGGAACTAGAGACCTAGGGTGGGAAGAAGGAACATAAAGGATAAGATAATGCTGAGGGTTAGGGAAAATTCACCCTAAACTAACCCTAACATCATAGTAACATCCTAATATGAGAGAAGAGCCCCTCATTTCGTCAAAGTCAATGTAGAGCATTGGGAAAGGAGGAAGGAGAGGAAAGGCTCAAGGTTGCATTGAACCATGACCAACCTTATTGTGCAATCACCCTACCAACATGAGCATTGAGGTTGGTAATCCATGATATAGAGGTGGAACAAGTGCCAATGTAGAGCTGTTCTAGTGGTTGAAACCAGCACCTCTTAGTGAAGAGGTCATGGGTTCGACTCTCGTTGAGGCATATTAATATCTCTATTCCCCGATTTAATAAAGCTCCTTTGTACAAAAAAAAAAGAAAGAGGTGGAACAAGTATCATCAAACTCATATTTGGAAGATTTAACACCCCTGCCCTAGTCCAGTTTATACAAAGTGGATGGGTCCAAATCTCTCAAAGTTCTAGGGGAAAATTTTTTCCGTAAATATACTTGTTGACACTTTGGGTTAAAATCCATACATGCCAGAGGATCTCCTAGGCCTCTTTCAAATAGAGCATGGTTTTTAAATAATATTGTAATTCCAAATAAACCAATATCACAATAAAGCCAAATCCTCCAAGGAAAAGAACCTGAATTTTGTTATATATTTTACTAAACTTTAGTTGGAACCAAACAAGATAACCTTTTATATTGGTAAAACCTTAACCCAAGGGGCAATATCACCTGAAAAACCGCAATACTGAGCAAGTAATTCAGAAACTAACCGTCTTGGAATCTGATGTTCACTTTTCAAGAATCGTTAGGGAAGAGAGAAATAATGACTGAGTTTCTAAATATTCATAAGCTATAAAAACTTATGAAAAGCCGATCTTTAACCATTATTGTTATGAATGTAACTTGATAGTCTCACAATTTTATAAAAAGACTAGCAGAGAGAGGGAATCATATTAGAATTTAACTTCTTGTAGAACTCTTAGTCTTTTATATTTAAAGATAATGAAACCTCACCCTGAAAATAAGTTGATTGGGGTTTTCTTGCTGTGGTTGTATGATTCACAATGAATGCCGACTTACATTAATTCGTGGGTTCTTGTGTGTGATTTTTTATAATAAATTTAACATGGTATTAGAGCAAGGTTTGGGAATCGTCGGCGGAGGTGTGCAAAGATGAGGATAGGTGCCAGGAGAACAGGGAAGGCTTCCACGAATTGATCGAAGTTGATTTATCCATGCAAATTTGGATTTCGAATCCTTGAATCGCCTTTCTTTTCACGGATTGATTGAAGTTACTCGTGAAGTTTTTCTAATCATTTTTTTTTTCTTGTACTTTGATTTGTTTTTTAAAAAAAAAAAAGGAGTTTTGTTGCTATCAGTTAATTAGATCGCGTGGTTGAAAAAGAAAAATAAACTGATCTAGAGCGATCGCTAATTTAAAAAAAAAAAAAAAAAAAAGTTAATTAGGATCCGAGTTTGGATCGCTGATTGAAAAAAAAAAAAAAAAAAAGTTCGTTGACAGTGGAGTTTTAGAGTGTTTTTTGTATTCTGTCAAGGAATCGGTGTGGGTTACCACCTTCACAACTCTTAGAAACTTCCACAGAAACTTTCCTAGAATACCAATTAGAAACATATCCTGAAGATTTTTGTCAAATAAATCCACAAGATTTCAACGACATCATAACAAGAGAAACCTTATATTATAGCATAGAAAATAATAAAGACATTCAACAAGTCATAAGAAATTTAGAGAAAATAGATATAATAAGTAATGAAAATCCTTTAAAACATTGGGAAATAGATAAACCTTTGTGTAAATTAGACATAATAAACCTTGAACATAGAATTGACACAGGACAAGCTAAATACACTGCTAAAGATAGTAATGAATTTAAAATGCATATGGCTGAACTTATAAATACAAATTAATAAGAAAATCAAATTTTAGAAATTCTAGTTCCGCATTCATAGTTAACATGCATTCAGAACAAATTAGAGGAAAAACTAGAATGGTCATAAATTACAAGAGATTAATTGACAATACGTATGAAGATGCTTATAAAATTCCTTATAGAGATTATCTACTTAGTTACATACAAGATTGTAAAATATTTAGTAAATTTGATTGCAAATCTAGATTTCACCAAATTAAGATGCATCCAAAGTCTATTGAATTGACTGCATTTACCACAACTAAAGGACATTATGAATGGTTAGTAATGCCATTTGGACTTAAGAATGCTCCTTTTGTCTTCTAAAAATATATGGATGAATTATTTCTTAAACATAAGAATTTTGCTATAGTTTACATAGATGACATATTAGTCTACAGTAAAACACCTCAGGAACATATTAGCCATTTACAAATAATATTTTCAGAATTTATGAATCATGGAATAGTAATTTCTAAGAAAAAAAATGGAAATAGGAAAAACATATATAAAATTTTTAGGAATGGAATTAGGAGAAGGAACAATAAAATTACAACCTCATATTGCCACCAAAATTCTAGAATTTTTAGATAAATTAACAAGTATTACCCAAATAAGGTCATTTTTAGGATTTGCAAATCAGGATAGACCTTTTATTCCCTTAGGAAAAATATTAGGACCATTATACCAAAAGACTTCCCCTAATGGAAAACATAGATGAAAAAAACCAAGATATTAAACTCATACTTTAAAAACATACCACTATTAAGATTACCCACTGACAAAGATTATATAATTTTAGAAACCGATGGATGTGAGGAAGGATGGAGAGTCGTCCTCAAAATAAAACCATCTGAATATCACCCAAAATCCACAAAACAAATCTGTAGACATAATTCTGAAAAAATTTCTGTTAAAATCCTAACATCTGTAGAATATGAAGTTAATGCCATAATTAAAGGTCTAGAATCAATGGAAGTATTTCTTACAAATAGACCATTTACAATAAGAACAAATTGTGAAGCCATAATAGAAGCGTATAAAAATTACAATGAGAGAAAAATTCAACATAGAAGATAGGTCATACTTAGAACACATTTTTATAACAAGGGATATCAAATAAAAATTGAACACATAAAAGGCAATGATAATAAAATAGCTGACTTCTTATCTAGAATAAACCAAATATTAAAAGACACAAAATGAGTGCACAAGATAGGCTAAGACATTTAAGAGAAATACATAGGCTAGAAAATAAAATAAAAGAAAGAAAAAATGAATTAAATTATTGTAGAAGAAGAATTGCTGAAATAGGTCCTAATGGACCCATAAATATTATCCCAGAAGATTTACTTTGGAAGATTGATAACCAAGCCATAATGTCTAATAAAAGATGCAATTTCTCAGTTAAAAAGACTCTTATATTTTAAACAAAATGAATTAGCTAAATTTTCCGCTTGACAATGCAGGAGGACGAGTTTCTAAGCACTTTTCTTGGGAGGTGGTCAGCCATTTCTCAAGATCAACATCCAGAGTCCCCACCTGTGTCCTCACCCCTCACACCAAACCAATCACAACCTTCGGGTACTTCTAACACTGTTGTTCTACGGAGGATTTTACCCTCCAGCATCACAAGCAATACAAATGCCTCATCATCATATTCTCCCGTCACTGGGACCCATAATCAAAATAATGGAGCATTTGCAGGAACTCAAAGGACACAGTCTCCTCCTGAGACTATCAGAGTTGGCCCCCACATTCTTTTCAAAAATACCAACATGAAATTTGCAAATCATAATGAATACAAGATTAGTGATGAAGAGAAGATTGCCCTCAACAATCTTTGGCAATCCATTAACACAAGCATTGGAAACAAGAAGCTTCAACCTGCTGTGGCCAATGCTCTGAATGCAGTAGCCCTAGTCTTTGATCAACTCAGAATAAAGAGGGGAAAATCAAAATTTTATGTGGTCTTCGACGGCAACACAAAAGGTGTATTCCTTGACTGGGAAGATGTTCAAGCAATACAAGATCACCCCACTCCAAAATACAAAGGATATGGCACCCTTGAGGAAGCCACCATGCAGGCCAGAATCATTCTTGGCCCCAACTACTATGTTGATCCAAAACTCAGGGCAGCATTGCCATCACAACCCTCTTTCACTGTAATGGCTTAGAGAAGACTATTCTATGACCACTGCGAAAATATGAAGAAAAAGAATACTGAATACAATGAGGAGCTTATCTCCCGTGCAACCAGAATCACCAACCACAACAAAGAAAATGTTGAAAAAGAGAGAGCTCTACAATAAGCCAAGGACCATATGATCAAAATGCATCAAGAAAAATTGGAGCTTCAAAAACAAATCAAAGAACATGAGGAAGCTTTGGACAAAATAAAACAAAAACTCCAGAACACATCTGGGAGTTGTAGAGTTGACCCAACCCAACAACCATTAGATTTCACTCAAAACTTCAAAGAAGCCATCATGGGCGAAGTTCGCAACATGATACAATCACATGCAAGCACTGGTGGGCCCATAAACCCACACTTACCATCACATCCACACATCACACCACCTCCAGATGATGCCGAACTTGAGGTGATCAGAAAAAAGAAAGGAAAAGACAAGAAAAAAAGTCTCCTTGACATGTAGATTCCAATCATAGGGTGATACCCTTACCATCCGTCTCACACCCAAGTGACGTTAAACTTAGGGATGGTTTTTGTGGACCTTAACAAAACCACAAGGATTTTGGCCCAATCCATAAAGGACCACATGGTTCATAGGACAGCCATGTAAAGCTTCATATTTGTCCTTAACCCTTGATTCGGGCTACAACAGGATCCATGCTAGTACTAAGCATGTAAAACGTTAGGTAAACTAGGCCAGGCTAGTATAAAACTGGCTAACCCTGAACATGAATTATAAAATATAGTGTTTATCATACTTGAGCATGCTAAGGATAAAAATATGCCAGGCAAAAACCCTGTTTGTAAAATATGGGTTAATCTCCTAAACCAAACCAATGTGGAAAACAGTAGTTTTATACTATGTGGAATGCTAAGGAACAGTTCTTGAAGAAATACCAAATCTACGGTCCCCAACAGATTACACAGCTGCATGCGTAGAGGGTGTTGTGTGGGATAATTTCTTTAAATAATTGAAGTGACACCTCAAAGGACAAAGATGTAAATAGTTGAAAAGGCTAAGGGTATTATGGTATCCTAAAAAATGTACCTTAGTCCTTTATCTTTACTTTGTTTAGATGGTGGACAAGTGTAATAGTACATTAGTTCTTTGTTTGTAATTTTGACAAGTGTAATAGGGTATATTGTCCTCACTTTGCTTATAAATAGGAGTAACTAGTAAAGAAGAATCACCCTTACGTGAAGTGCTCTTCCTTCTTTGATCTTTGCTCTCTCTCCCCAAAAGTGATGGTGCTCTCTTTTGTATTAAGTGCTTTCCTTGTAACCCTCCTTTGAAGAAATAAAATCAAGTTTTCTTAATGGTATGTGCATACTCTCTTATTCTTTAAGTCTCTTTTAATCTTTCCGGAAACCCGAAAGGGAACCCAAGCACGGTAAAAATGTAAGATCAAGGACCTGTTTTTCTATTTTTTTCCTTAATTTCATAGAGGAATGATTTGAGATGGCATGCCTACAGTCGTGCCTGTACCATCTCCTAGGCCCCTCTATAACTTTTTGCATCGCATGCATATAGTTTAGCACGTAATTAGCATATGTTTATTCTTTAATCTTTCCTTAATCACTTTCTTGTAAATCTTTGTAAAAATTTCAAAGCACGCCATCAATCGCGCAAAAAATTGGCCATGTGAGCGGGGTTTCACTTTCTCATGTGATTCTTCGTTCACCTCCCCAATACTGCTATCATGATTTACTCCATAGACTCCTAGAAAAACAAGAACATGCACCATCTACTTCTTATTCACCTACCATACAAAATCAAACATTACTTGAAACAGAATATAAGACTCAAGGTCAGGAAGACTTTCAATGTTCTTCTAAACTTACAACACGAAATCTCTTAGTTAAAATACAAATAACCCTATTACATAAATAAATTTTCCTTACAGCCCATATATATATATATATAGGTATCAAATCAGTATAGTACAAGTTATTTTCATAGGATTTTGTAGGAAGGTGTTCTGTATGAGATGAAGTGGTCTTAAGGTTTTTGAGCATTCCAGACTCGGTAGAAGTAACGAATCGAGGAGATTTTGTTCCGTTGATATTTGATATTGTGGGTTTGTATGGAGATCTTCCCATGGCAAGTTCTTTAGGAATACAACATATTCTTGAAAAAATTATATATTTATTGCAGAACTTCATTCAATCTCATTGTACTACTCTTCCTCTCTCTACTTTTCAGAAGTCATTCATAATAGATTCGGGTGCAACCGACAATATGTGTCGATCTACCGATCTTTTATCTAATTTGACCACTGATAAATTACAATCTTATCCTCCTATTATTGTTGCTAATGGTACTACTGTCTCAATCCAAGATCAAGGGAAATTGAACATATTTTCAACCAAGACTGATGCATTATTTGTGCCATCATTATCTGTGAATTTATTATCAGTTAGTAAAATTACTCAGAGTTTAAATTGTAATGTGATTTTTTCAGAGGATAATGTCAGTGTTCTAAGACAGTTTAACAGGGACAACGATTGGTGAAGGTAGACTACAAAATGGACCCTATATGTTAGATCCTACAAATAACGCCTTGACTTCTATAAGTAATCATGATAAATCTTTGATAGGATTTTACAATCTTTAAATCTTGCTTTATCTTTTAATTCTACTGGTTGTGATGCTCGCCATTTTTCCAAGCAACACAGATTACCATTTTCACATAGTACTCATATTTTAAATGCATTATTTGACCTAGTGCATTATGATTTTTGGCATTCTCCTATAGATTCTAGAGATGGATTCAGATGTTTCATTTGTTAATGATAAATCTCGGGTTACATGGTTGTATTTATTGTCTTCCAAGAATGAAGTGCTACAGATATTTCAGGAATTTTGTCAGATGATTTTGACTCAGTATCAGACTCGCATTAAAGTTTTGCGAACAGATAATGGGACAGAATACACCAATAGGCCCTTTCAATCATATCGCAAAAGTTTGGGAATCTTACATCAAACTTCATGTGTAGGCACTCCTCAACAAAATGAGATTGCTGAGCGCAAAAATAGGCATATACTTGAGGTGACTTGATCTTTTTTATTTTAGGGGAAACTTCCCAAGACTTATTGGCAGATGCTGTCAGCACGAGTTGTTATTTAATCAACCGTCTCCCCAGTACATTTTGAACTTTAAGATACCCTTAGAGGTTCTATATGATCGTCCCATCGTGGTGTCTCATCTTCGAGTTTTTGGTTGCATTGTTTATGTTCATGCCCAAGGTGGTGATAAACTTGATCCTCGTACTCGCAAATGTGTGTTTTTGGGATACTCCTCTACTAAAAAGGGTTACAAGTGCTTTGACCCATCTACTGGTAAACTTTTTATTTCACGGGATGTGTCTTTTGATGAAACTCATATGTTCTTCTGTAGCATGAATCAAACTCAAGGGGAGCTAGATTACAATGAATTTGTTCCTATCCCGTTACCAAGTATACCAGACAACATGTCTGTAAGGGCTAATGCTAATGAAGACAATGTTATGGGAGACACCACTGAAGGTAGCACTGTTATAGGTGATGTCACTGAAGATACTTACGAGAATCTACATGGTGAAGCAACTACAAATGTACCTATTGCAGGAAATGATACAGTTGAAACTATAGCGCAATTACCAATTCATAGATCTACTCGGGTCTCTCAGCCTTCAGTGAGATTGTGCCAGTTTACCACTTATCATACAACTAACTTCCCAATCGACTCTCATATAAGTTATGATAATATCTGTCACATCCACCCATCCGGTACCCTACTTGGCATACCCGAGTGTGTGATCCACAGCTTCGAATATCAAGAATCGAGCAAACCAACCTCCCACATACACAACAACATAATCATGAACAAGATGTAATCAAAGTAAAATAACATAAACAATGAGATCAAGATAAGAAGAGAGAATGACAATATAATCAAAGTGCAGAAAGAAATGATACCAATATATAAATGATCAAAATGTAGAGTGTGAGGAACCACAACTATAGCGGAAATGTAGCTCGAAACGAAAAGGTAAAGATTACAACTGATTCTCAAAAGAACGGAAAGAAAAGGTGTAATCAACTAAGCTAAAGTCTCTTCTAACTTATATAATGTATCTTCATAAACATAAACAAAAGAAACAAGACACGGCCGCTTCCATTCCAATGTAGGGCTAATCTTGGTACGCAGCATGATCACTTGAGGGATCTTCAATGTAATCTTCGTAACCGCTAGCACCTTGGGAGTAGTATGCCTCATCAGCTTGCGCTTCTTCATACTGGCCGTCATAGTCTTTAGTTCCTATAGGGTAATCTAACAAAGATATTTGTACAAAAAGGAGTGAGTTCGAAAGAACTCAGCAAGGCAAGTTATTCCACAACAACATAAATAACATGATAGCAAAACATAGCATGAATGCAATATGATATGAGACAGACAATGCGTGTATGAATCTAACTCTATGTATGCTGGTCTCTATAGGCAGCCATACTTTATAGCACCATACTTCTTTGGGAAGGTCTCGAGTCACTCAGCATCGGTTGGTAAAGGGTCTTGCATCCCTCTCGGACAATCCATGGCTGGGGCTTAGGTCACCGCTCTCTCACATCACCATTGGTCTAAGTATTGGCGCATGTCAAGGTTAAGCCTAGCCCAATGCAAGTCATCTACTTAGTTATATCAACTCATATCCAAATACGTCCATTCCTCCCCTCTCAGGATCCTTTTCGGTATCCTTCTCACTAGAGTCAGCGTATTCCCTCTTGGACTACGGACTCATCAATCCTATTGGTCATCCACAAATAATAGATAGGAAGCTCTCATGTCCTCTCACGGATATAACTCACCGGTCTCGAGCGCCCATGAGCCCAAATCTACTGCAACCCTACTGATGAATGGCCCCCACAATGTGATTTATATCCTCTCACGGATATAACTCATCGGTCTTGAGTGCCCACAAATCTCCATTGCTACCACAGGTTGTTCAATCTCAATACCCTTCCGAATCGGGTCTGATATAATGGGGACATCTTAGCCAAACACTGCTAGACAAGCCCTAGTTATGACATACAATAATCCGGGAAAGCGTCAAAGGGTACCATCGGAAATATCCCATACTATTCCCACTGATGTCCAAGGACAAAAATGTCAAAAGGACATTCCCCAATCCCAAATCATACATATTCAATCACATTCCCAATTCAATCATAACATACACAATCGATATCTCATCATACAAAAATATGCATATAAACATGATCAATTGCATATGTAAATGACAAGAGTAAGTATTCATAATAACAAGAGAATACAAGAACATGGTGATGTTGTACTTGAAGTACTACAGCAGTGGTATAATACTAAGAAAAATACAATAATGGAAGTGAATCTAAGAAATTTCCAAAATAGAAACTAAGATTCACGCAATCTATGTAATGATGCATGGTAATAACTGTCATTACCTTAAATAGATTCGAAAATATTCCAGAAGTCATAGAAATCAAGTCCAGAGTTAGCAAATCAACCCTAGACAAGCATAGATACAACATTAAAAAAAACCTAGAAGATCGGAGGTCAAATGGATCAAATTGGATGAAAGCATCAATGCTGTCCCCAGTTGGCTGACTGGCTGGTTGACTGATCCAATCGACCAAGCAGTCGACCAAGTGAACAGTAACCGAAGCCAAAACTGAAATTTTGATCCGAAACCATACTTCCAGGACTCAAAACACTCCGAAAGTCGAAAGGAATCTTAGGAACAGTAAACTAAGACTATCTAGCAAAGATTAAGCATCAAACAAGGATCAAAACATGGACGTTCTATTTTGAAAACATACTTTCTATTTTGATCAACATCATGGTATTCAATGAAAAAGACCATGAATGCAAAGGAGAATAAAGGATCATGTCAAGAGGATCATAATCAATAGATCAGAGATGAATACTAACCTATAATCAGATCTAGCATGTTAGAGAAATCAGATTGAAGAAGAGATCATGCTTTCATGAAGAATTCATAAGAAACATGGCTAAGAATCAAGTATGTGAATCATAGCATGAATGGAATAAATGGAGATTCATTCTCATCATAAGAGATTGTAGAAGAGGTATTTGCAAGAGTGCAGTACCTTCTTCATAATCACAGTAAAGAGAACTAGATCAAACAAGAGTTTATCAAAGAGAAAACAAGTGATTACTAACCTTGAAGATGAACTTGAGAAGAGGGACAATAGATCTTCAAAGAGTTCTTCAAAATCACCGAGGAGAGGCTTTGGAGGAGGTTTCCCACGTATTCAATAGGTTGTGGCAGCAAGGGAGACTTAAGAATACGAAGTGTACTTAAATAGAATAGCAAAAGACCTAAAAATCAAATATTCTCAGATCTTATAATTCAGCTGGCTGACTGGCTGGTCGACTAGCCAGTTGACCAAGCTAGGACAACATGCCAAGTCAGGGATTTGGAGGCCTAGATCAACTCAAGTTCAATTGGGCTTCTTCCTACATCTCAATTGACAAGTCTAGGTTAGAGAAATATCTTCAAATCAGGTTCAAGAGTGCATTGGGTCCATCAACTAATCTCTCCTTCTTCAAGGTGCAGTTTCTTATCAAACGTTGCCAAAGCTTCCAAGTATGGAGCACCAGTCCATGTGTTCGGGGTCTAACACCATGTCTTCTACTGAGAGGGCCCATAGTTGTCCTCTTCCTCCACTTCATATCTTTGAACCTACAAACAACAGGGTTTCTGGGTCAAGGCTAGGGCTGGGTTTCACAATATCTCCCCTCAATATTTTGCATATCTTTTGGCCATTGAAGACCACGAGGAGCCGGCCAATTTTATTGAAGCTAAGATTCACCTAAATGGGTGAAGGCTATGAATGAGGAATTAGAAGCTCTTCATAAAAATAAAACATGAGATATAGTGCAAATCCCAAGTGGCAAACATCTAGTTGGATGTCTTTGGGCCTACAAGACCAAATTCAAGATTGATGGGACTTTAGAGAGGTATAAGGCAAGCCTTGTTGCCAAAGATATACTCAAACATATGGAGTTGATTATAGAGAGACATTTGCTCTTGTAGTTAAAATGAAAACAGTAAGAGTGTTGATGTCAGTTGCTATTAATTGTGGATGGCCACTTTTGCAAATGGATATAAAAAAATGCCTTTTTACAGGGAGACTTACAAGAAGAAGTTTATATAGAAATTCCTCCAAGCCACCCATTAGAAAAACAAGATGGACTTGCTTGTAAATTGAAGAAAGCAATATACGGTCTAAAGCAATCACCACGAGCATGGCATGAAAAGTTAAGTACAACTCTTATTAGCTTTGGATTCACAAGAAGTGGATCAAATTCCTCCATATTTGTGAAGAAAGCCTCTACTGGCACAACAATAATTTTGGTATACGTGGATGATAATGTAATTACTGGAGATGATCATCAAGGAATCGATACCCTCAAAGAATATTTGAAGAAGACTTTTGACATCAAGGACTTAGGACAACTTTGATACTTTCTAGCAATTAAAGTTGCAAGGTCTAGTAAATGATTATTCATCTCTCAAAGAAAATATGTTCTTGACTTGTTAAGCGAAACTAGCAAATTGAGTGTGAAACTAGCCAACACACCCATGGATTACACTTTTAAGGTTACTAATAATGATTCTCCATTGCAAGATAATAATTGTTTTCAAAGGTTGGCTGAAAAATTGATTTATTTGACCATTACCAGACTTAACATTACATATGCAGTGAGCTATGTTAGTCAATTTATGCATAATCCTACCAAAGAGCACATGGAATTGGTTAATCATATACTACGTTATCTAAAGTCTTCTCTATGAAGGGGCATTTGCATGAAAAAGAATGGACACACAAACATTGAACGATATGCCAATGCAGATTAGGTTGGCAATCTTACTGATCGAAGATCAACTACTGGCTTTTGTGTATTCGTAGGAGAAAATTTAGTTTCTTGGAGAAGTAAAAACAAAATGTTGTTACTCGTTCTAGTGCAGAAGCAGAATAAAGAGCAATGGCGCCTGCCACTATTGAATTAGTGGATTGGTGCCCTACTTCAAGAATTAGGGTTGAGAAGTTCTAAAGAACCCATGAAGTTGTTCTGCGACAATCAAGCGGCTACACAATTGCCTCTAATCCGGTGTTTCATGAAAGAACTAAACATATTGAAGTTGATTGTCATTTTGTTCGTGAGAAGGTTCAGGATGGAACTATAGAAACCCGTCATGTAAGAAGTGAAAATCAGCTTGCAGATGTCTTCACCAAAGCCTTGTCAAAGGGATTGTTTCAAATTGCATTGAGCAAGTTGACCTCAAATGATGTTTTCGATCCAACTTGAGGGGGAGTGTTATGAATGTAACTTGCTAGTCTCCCAACTTTATAAGGAGACTAGCAGAGAGGGGGAGTTATATTAGAATTTAACTTCTTATAGAACTCTTACTCTTTTCTATTTAAAGATAATGAAACCTCACCCCAGAAGTAAGTTGATTGGGGTTTTCTTGCTGTGGATGTAGGCTTCACAATGAATGTCGAACCATGTTAATTCTTGGGTTATTGTGTGTGAATGTTTATAGTAAATTTAACACTTATATAGATACAAATATGTGTATACTCTGAAAATCTTACCATTCTGAAATACCCCTGGCAGAAAATGTAAAAAAGGGCAAAGCACGGTGCTCAAGGCTCCTTAACAAGCAACATCCGCCCCCCAAGGGGAGATGCATTTCTCCTAGGCAGCCTTGCCCCAACATCTTTTGCTAAGAAGCTGTTTTGATACCTTGACCTCAAGTTTGTGCATAAGAAGGGGGGAAATGAAGTAGAATAAAATTTAATAGTCTTGCAAAAGACCTCACACTGAAAAAGAAGATGACATCTGTAGAAACATATTTCAAAGGACACCAAACACATACTTATGAGGAGCAGTTCAGGAGGCATGAGACGTGCACCAGAGAATCAAAACATGGCAAATTGTTGAGACCTGTCAAGATGCAGGAAAAGGGAAGGATCTTGTTGTGCACATGATGCAAGTATTAGGAAAGGAACTTATAGTTCCTTAGCAGCAAATTTATATAGTTTTTATACGTGATTAGAAGCCCTTCTAAACAAACAACTTGATTTGCGGGAAAGCAATATAGGCCTCCAACCCCATCCCTCAAAATGTCTTATGGAATAAAGGGCCTGAATGAAACACTTCATCTGTTGTTTGAAAATCCAATTTCATTAGATGCATGATTAGGACCCTGATCAATTTATATCGTTAGATGGATGTGTTTGGACCATTAGTTTAGTCTAATTAATCATGATACATTTCACTCTTGCATTGCTTAGGTGATAAAAATAAAGTGGGATATCTCCCTGAGATCAAATGCAATGTGGAATTAGATGGCTACGCGTATCAAGAAGGTGGCTAAAGATGTCCTAGGTGAATCAAAAGGAAATCTCCATTCTTATAGAGAGTGTTAGGAATAAGACATGTGGAATAAGAAAGTCAGTTTTAAGACATGGCAAAGGAATAAAGATGTTGAGGATCTTCAAAGGTATAGGTTGGTTAGAAATAAAACAAAGATAGGGAGAAGAAGTATAAAAAAGTTACATAATAAAATGGGCACCAAGGAAAGGGAAAAATCTACTTATAAGATAACTAAAATAAGGGATGAGTAGAGATCTTGACCATTTTAGATGTATTAAAAGTGGAGATGGTAAAATATTAGTATATGATGAGGACATTAAGAAGAGATGGAAAATCTATTTCTCTAGTCTGCTAAACAAACGCACTTCAAGTATTTGTGATTCGGACGATTACAACATCCACCAAGGCACCAATTTTCAAACATATATACAAAGAATTTCGATGTTTGAAGTAAAAAAAAGCACTGAGGAAGATGAAACTAGACAAGACATAAGGGATTGATTAATCCCAATAGAAGTATAGAAGAGTTTAGAAACCCATAGGCTAGCTTGGATAACTAAGTTGTTTAATAAGATTATGAGCAACAGAGAAAATGCCACATGAATGGAGAAGCATCATGGTTCCAATTTACAAAAATAAAGGAGATATTCAAAGTTGTAATAACTATAGAGGCATTAAGCTGATGGGTCATACCATAGAATTATGGGAGAGAATAATTAAAATCCATTTGAGACACTTAACCACAATTACAGAGAACCAATTTAGATTAATGTCGGGAAGGTTTACGACTAAGGCTATTTACCTAATTAGGAGACTTATGGAAAGGTATAGAGAGTGTAGGAAAGACCCTTATATGGTATTTATTGACCTAGAGCGTTAATTTGGCAAGTACGAGAGAAAGGTCACAAGTAAATAAGTGGACATAGTTAATGAAATGTATGATGGTTCAGTGATAAATGTAAGAAGAGTGGGGGGACAAAATAATGAATGCTCAATTACAATTGGGTTACATTAAAGATCAACTTTAAGCGCTTACCTATTTGCACTTATAACAGATGAATTAACCAAAGACATTCAAGATGAGGTTCTTTGGTGTATGCTCTTTGCTGATAATATTGTGTTGATAGATGTGACTCAAGTAAGGATTAATACTGTTAATAATAGTGGGTGGGTCCCACTACAATTTGCGCCATAGGTGGCGGCAAGATGGTTATGTAGTCTAAGATGACTACTCTATTTAATTGAATCTAATGAAGACTCTAATATTCCCTCCCTAAGACGAGTCTAAGAAAAAACCTAATTAAGGAATTAGGGTTGAGGGAAAACATTATAAATAGAGGGATGAAAAACCAAACAGAAACACATGATTTAGAATACTCTCCCATGCTCTACGAATTCTCCATGCTAATCCTGAACATCCATCATTGTGATTCACCGATTTGTAAGCATGGAAATAACCTATAGAGTTCACAAGCTGGAAGAAGGGAAAGGGAACGCAAAGAGGCACCTCCAGTGTCTAGATCCACTGTAGAAAATCACTAAGGTAAAGGATTTAAAATTCTTCCTTTCATTGATTAGTTTAACATTGGTATTAGAGCCAGATTGGGGTTAGGGTCACTAGCAACAGCTAGTTTTATGGGTGTTGGTTGATAGGATCCATTGACATTAATGAATGTCAGATTCAATCCTTAACCAATTACTTGACCTCTACCCAATCTGTGGTATGAAATTGGATGGGGAGTTTTTCTTTTCTTTTCCTTGAGTAGAAAGTTTTTTTTTATGATTAAAAACAAAAAAAGGAGGGTGTTCTTGATGACCGCCGTGCTTTTCCTTTTTTTTTTTTTTTTTTTTTTTTAAGATTTAAAAAAAAAAAAAAAAAAAAGGAAATCCTTCCTATGTTCGGCATTTGAGGAAAAACAAAAAATAAATATTTTTTTTGCTTAAAGTGTCTCCTCTTTATGCAGAGAGAGAGAGAGAGAGAGAGAGAGAGCCTCTATGATGCCTTTTGAGGTTGGTTTTTTAATTCAGTTTTAAAAAGGTATAAACTATTGATAGAGCGAGGTTTGAACCCCTAACCTTGTAGTTGATATCCACAAACTCAAAACATTGGAGTTCTACTAGCACCATGTTTTATTTTTGAATTAAAAAGTTTTTAGCCTGGAGTTATTTATGATTGCATCTTTCTATGTTTTGCATAAAATTTTGTTTTTGTGCAATTTTTGTGATCATTAGCTTTACTATCATGGTTGTTATATTGCTTTAACATTCTGTGCTATGATGATTGTGCACAAATTTAAATAGCAATGGAACCCTCCCATGGCGGTTTAGACCTTTGATTTGCTCCATTTGGTGGATGCAGAATCAATCTCTTCCACAATGGACAATAAATTTTTTTTATTTATTAATGGAAGAGATCCTGTTTGGTGTTACCATAATGACACATTTTATGTATGTATGTTAAAGTTAGTATTTGAGAGTGATGCAAAGTGTGGTATACCTTAGTAGTGTTGTAGTAGGATTCTTTGAGATGTAATTAAAGGGATGTAATTTTAATTATTTTTTGGAAGCCATGTAATAGGGTTGCCACCATACTGTGCATCACAATCTTGTACTAACTCGATGTATCATTAGAAGTACTAAACTTTGGGTTCCTCTGGTGGGACCCATGCGCACCCGTATGTATGGCGCAATTATGTGTTGGAGATGCCCATTCCTTCGATGTATACTTATTGGAATAATTTAAATTAATTATTCTCAATACATTTTTTTGTGGGGTTTGACATCAAACAATGTTAGATGATTGACACCATAGTATAGATTAAGGATAATTAATTTGGAAAAATTCCAATGAGTGGTGAAAAATATATTAACTATGTCTTTTTTTTTCGCATTCTGGATGTAGTCTAGATGGCCTCTAAAAACGTGATCGCTGACCTTCTCATGGGTGAAAAACTTCTCGATCATGAGAACTTTGAGAAGTAGCAACAGAAAGTCCAGTACTACCTTAATGACCAAGATAACATGGAGTACCTGACCACGGAAATAACTGTACCGACCAATCCTCCCTTGGGAAAAGAGACAACCAGTTTCCGTAGAGATAAGAATTTGTATGATGCATGAGTTAAGAAAAACCGAAGTGCACGGTTTTTCATGCTAAGTGCCATGCAAGATGACCTACAAGGGGAATATGAGGTTTTTCCTACACCAAGTCCATGTGGGACGAGCTGAAGCGTGCTTTTGGTGGTACATCCACAACTAAACTGTGATGTATGATCCTCAAGTTTGAGATGTACCGAATGGACCCCAAACATAAAATGACTGAGCACATCAGAACTGTCAAGGAAATGGTTCGCAAATTAAAAGATGCTGGACATGACCTTTTTGATGAGCAACAGATCCAGGCCTTGATTAGGACCTTACCTGAGTCTTGGGCACCAATGAAACAAGTACTTGCTCATCTTGAGAGCATCAAGATGTATGCTGATTTAGCTCAAGACCTTGAGATGGAAGCGAAGTGCCTAGAGGTGACCCGCACAACTGGTCTTGTTTGTCACGCCCTCCCAGCCGGTACCCTATTTGGCATACCAGAGAGTGTGATCCACAGCCCGAAGATCAGGTATCGAGTGATCAACCCCCCACATAAACAATAACATAATCATGAACAATCATAACAAGAGTGCGGAAGATAAATCATAGATCCAATAAAGAAAGAATGAATCATAAATGAATCAGAATAATAGATATAATCAGAGTATCAAACAGATAAGTAAAGTGAGGCAAAAATCCCACTTTACAACCAGCGGAAAAGTAGCTCTAAAGAATAAACTAGACAAAACCTAATCCCAGTAGCAAGTACATTGGGTAACTAAATTGTTCTCCACTTTATAGACAACATCCTTGTAAGTGTAAATCTCATAAATAGCACAAGGACGCTTCCACTCAATGGTCGGACTAAGCATCGTACGGAGCATAACCACCGGGGGGGTTTGGTGTGTTGTGGGGGTCGCCAGCACCTCCGGGGGGGGGGGGGTTTGGGTTGGGGGGGGTGTGGGGGGGGGGGGTTTTGGGTTGTTGGGGGTGTTGTAACTAAAATATCCATTGCCGGTTCGTACCGGTCAAACCAATCTCAATCGGGTTCAATTGAGATATAAAGCTAAGATGATCGAAGACGTTCAAAGAGGAGCAATGATCTGATGGCCATGGTTAAAAGAGTATTATAAGCGGGAAAGTCAGTATAAAAGCGAGGAAAGATCCGTGAGAAGGTAACTCTCTAGAATCAACCAATACTCTAAGCTCACTCTGATTGAACTCCATTACTAGCATTCCAATAGCTCCAGAGAGAGCTCTGTGAACACCATTGACTCCATACTGACTAGATCGTCGGAGACGAGACGCCGATCAAGACGATCGGCTCCGTTTCTTACTGTGATTCTGTTTTCTTTCAGGAGTGAGAGGTTGATTGATCAAGGAGCAAACCAAATCGAATCAGATCTGAGGAGTTCGGTGCGAGAAACTTCGGTTCAGGGCGATCGACAAAAGTAGCACCAACATTTGGCGCCGTCTGTGGGAAAACAAGTCAGAACAGAAGCTATGGCTCAATCACCTGAGCGAGAGGAGGAATTACCGATAGAAATGGCGGAAACAAGCCAGAGGGAGCCAAGGAGAGTAAATCCAAAAAGAAGAGCGAGAGAAGTGGTTCCGATGCCGCAAATTCCAGTGATGCAAACTCGACAAAGGCAAAGAATGCTGGAAGATCATTCTCCGTCTCGTCCAACTGATCAGTTTGAAAGGCAAGAGAAACAATTAGCAGATACATTGGCGACATCTCGTCCAGAGTTAGATCCAAATCTAATTGCGGAGCGGTTTGAGAGCATGCAACATCAAATACTGGAGACACAAAATCTAATGAGAACTTTCATCAAGCAGATCGGAGTACATCCTGAGGAGAGAGTTCCGGTTTTGTCAGTTGGAAAATCTCGAACTCTTTCCCGAGCAAAAGCGACTTCTGTCCCAAACTCTCAGGTTCAAAAATCAGGAGGAAGTCGAAGGAGATCATTTCTGAAGGAAGGATCAGGAGAAAGTGCAGATCCAAACTATATTCCACTAGAGACTGAAGATCGAGAATCGTCCAGAGATGATCAATTGAGTCATATCTGGAGCAAAAAAAGCAGGAGCGTTGGGAATTGGAGAGATAAGAGAGAAACAGGAAGATCAGGAGATTGCAGATCTGAAGTTTATGGATCGGAAATCAGCAAAAGATTTCGCGTCCTCGATGATCAGATCCAACGATTGGTGAATAAAGATGGCGGAGAAAATACTGAGGAAATAATGAACCAGAATCCATTTGCTAAAGACATTATGTCAGCACCATTGCCGCGCAATTTTAAACTTCCGACATTCACGATGTACGATGGAAGTACAGATCCAATGGAGCACCTGGCTCAGTTCAACTCTGTTATGATGCTAGCAGGTAACTCTGATATTTTAAAGTGTCGTTCATTTCCATCTTCCCTGAAAGGATCTGCAACAACCTGGTTCTTCAGCTTATTGCCAGACTCCATTAAGGATTTTAAGGATTTGACGAAAGTATTCTTGTCAAGATTCCAAAGTAGCATGAAAAGCAGCAAAACTGTTGATAACTTGGCTGCAATCCGCCAAAAATCGGGAGAATCAGTTCGAAATTATATGAAGAGATTCAATCAGGAGTCAATTCAAATTAAAAATTTGAATGAGGCGGTGGCATATGACGCTATGTTCAGAGGCCTAACAGATGAACATCTTCTGGAATTCCTGATTATGAATAAACCAGCAAACATAGCAGAATTGACGACTCGATGTAATCAGTATGCAAATATGAAAGACATCCTCCAAGCAAGAAAAGAAACTGATAGCAGTGGAGTTAAAAGAAAAGATGAGGGAGTGGTGAGACCTGATCAGAGAGATCAGAGAGAACGAAGGAACAGCAGGAGCTTTTCAAAAAATATTCCTGATCGTCAATACAGAAGGGATATTCCCAAACCATTCCAAGAAAACTACACTCCTCTCAACGTAAGAAGATCGGAAATTCTGATGCAAATCCAGCACCAGGGATTTATGAAATGGCCATTACCTATGATAGCAAAGGCGGATGAAAGAAATCCGAATAAATTCTGTAGATATCACAAAGATCATGGTCATGATAATCGATGACTCGCAGAATTCTAAAATATGAAATTGAACGACTGATCAACCAAGGAAGATTAGATCAGTATGTTCAAAAAAGAAATGGGGGAAACAGAAGAAATGTTGCTGATCAGCCGAGAAGGTGGAACAATCGAACACCAGCAAGAGAAGAACAAGCCAAGGGAGATTTTCAAGATAACTCTCCGTGAGGAAAATACTAAACAACAGGAAAATCGGCAGATTCAACAGAAGCAGTCCCCCGTCATGACCATCCTGGGAAGTTTGGACTTAAATTCAATTTCAAAATCTAAGGCTCATGCCAGGTATGTGAATTCTGTTGAATCTCATGTTATTCCTAGAAGAATCAAAATGATGAAGGAAATAGTCTTCACGGAGGAAGAAATGGAAGGAATTCAAGAGCCACACGATGACGCAGTTGTGATAGTCATTGAGGTGGCGAACAGAGATATTCATAGAGTTCTGGTAGACACAGGATCATCTGTAGACATCATGTCTTACGAAGCTTTTCAACGATTGAAGTTGGATACGGTCAAGATAAAACCTTGCAGTACAAGACTATTTGGATTTTCTGGAGAGTCTACTTCGGTAGAGGGAACTGTGGAACTAACAATAACACTTGGAACACATCCACAAACGGTAACTACAGTTACCAAATTTTTGTTAATTAAAAGTCTGTCAGCATACAATATAATTCTGGGGAGACCAACGTTGAATACTATTGGTGCAATAATTTCGACAAGACATTTGAAGGTCAAATTCCCAACAGAAAGTGGCGTTGGAGAATGCAAATCAGATCAGAAAACTTCAAGGCAAAGCTACACAACTTTTTTGAAGGATTCGAAAGCACAAGGTAAGGCACTTGCCTTTACTGTTGAAGTTACAGATAATAGAGATGAGGAAAAAATTCAAAGAGGTGAACCAGTAGAAAAGCTAGAAAAAATTTGTTTTGATTTGGAGAATCCAGAAAAAGGGACCATGATAGGAGCTGATCAGAGCGGTCAGGATAAGCAACAATTGAAAGAATTTCTCCAGCAAAACGCAGATGTCTTTGCCTGGTCAGCACAAGACATGCCAGGTTTAAGTAGGGAGGTAGCAGAGCATTGTTTATGGATAGATAAATCTATCAAACCAAAGAAAGGTAGACGAAGGAATTTCTCATCAGAAAAGCATGATGCAATTAAGGTTGAAGTGGACAAACTTAAGAAATCTGAGTTCATTGAGCAAATCGAGTGCCCAAGGTGGTTAGCAAATGTGGTAATGGTGAAAAAACATAATGGAAAATGGCGAATGTGTGTAGATTACACTGATTTGAACAAGGCATGTCCCAAGGATTGCTATCCTTTGCCACTTAATCGATCAGCTAATCGATGCCACATCAAAGTCAGCAGATGTTGAGTTTTATGGATGCCTATTCAGGATATAATCAAATTCTTATGAAAAAGGAGGATCAACCTCACACAGCATTCATGACCAATCGGGAAAGCTATTGTTATAAAGTTATGCCTTTTGGGTTAAAAAATGCTGGTGCAACATACCAAAGGGCAATGAACAAGCTGTTCATTGATCAAATTGGAAGAAATATGGAGGTTTATGTAGATGATCTTCTTGTAAAAAGTCAACTTAAATCTGATCATCTCGCCGATCCGAGAGAATGCTTTGATGTATTGAGGAGAAATGGAATGAGACTCAATCCGAGAAGTGTGCATTTGGAGTTTCATCCGGTAAATTCCTAGGTTTCATGGTCACACAGAGGGGCATTGAAGCAAATCCAGAAAAAATCGGGCTATCTTAAATATGACAGCTCCAAAGAGTATGAAGGAAATTCAAAGCTTAACAGAAGAGTTGCAGCATTAAGTAGATTTATATCCAGATCGGGAGATAAGTGTGCACCATTCTTCAAGGCTTTGAAGAATCTAAATGCACTCAACGAATTCAAATGGTCGAGGACCTGTCAAAATTCATTTGAAGAGTCAAGAGGAGGTTGACCAGTCCACCAGTTTTATCTCGACCAAAGCCCGGAGAAAGCTTGCAGATATATCTATCTTCTTCAAAGGCGGCGGTAAGCGCGGTGTTAATCCGGGAGGAAGGTACTGTCCAAAATCCTATCTACTTTGTAAGCCATACATTGTTAGATGCAGAATCTAGATATCTGGAATTTGAGAAACAAAGCTTTCGCCTTAATAATAGCAGCCAGAAGCTCCGGCCCTATTTTCAAGCTCATCCAATTATCGTTCTTACTAACCGGCCTTTAAAGAAAATACTGCATAAACCTGATCTGGCAGGAAGAATGGTATCATGGGCAGTAGAGTTAACAGAACATGATATAGATTATAGACCTAGAACTGCAATAAAGGCACAAGTTTTGGCTGATTTTATTGCTGAAAGTATTTCATCACCAGAGGAGGAAAAAGATTCTAGTAAGGCATCTTCTGTATGGACCTTGCATGTAGATGGGTCAAGTCATTCGCAGGGATCAGGAGCGGGAGTGATTTTACAAAGTCCGTTCGGATTTGTAATTCAAAATGCACTTCGGTTTAATTTTCATGCTTCAAACAACGAAGCAGAATATGAAGCTCTTATTGCAGGATTACGACTAGCTAGATCTCTCTGTGTTCAAAGCATCGAAGTAAAAAGTGATTCGAACCGGTGGTCGGCCAAGTCACGGGAGCGTATGGTGCGAAAGATGATCGAATGGTCAGCTATCTTAAAAAAGTATCACAATGTAAGGAGTGGTTCACACAATTCTCAGTCACAAGGATATCTCGAAATCAAAACAATGAAGCAGATTCTCTGGCAAAATTGGCATCCGCAAAGTCTGTTTCTATTCCACAAACTGTATATTATGAGGAGCTAGATATTCCGGCATATTCAGAGCCAGAGATAATGGAAATTGATGCAGAGATATCTTGGATGGATCCTATTATGCAATATCTAAAAGATGGTATTCTTCCTGAAGATAGAGAAAAGGCCAGAACTGTAAAAAGAAGAGCTGCCAGGTTTATTCTAAAAAATGGGTTATTATATAAAAGAACAGTTTCTGGGCCACTGTTGAAGTGTTTGGGACCCTCTGATGCTCTTTATGCTCTATCTGAAGTTCATGAAGGAATTTGTGGAAACCACTTAGGTGGGAAAGCTTTGGCATATAAAATTTTAAGACAAGGATTTTATTGGCCACGAATGCAATCTGAGGCAATTGAGTATGTAAAAAGGTGTCATCAATGCCGATTCACGCACCAATTCGGAACCAGCCAGCAGAGCAGCCTAACATCAATCCTTAATCCTCTCCCATTTGCTATGTGGGGTATGGATTTGTTGGGACCTTTTCCCTGTTGCAGCTGGAGGGAAAAAGTTTGTGGTGGCTGCAATCGATTATTTTACGAAATGGGTAGAAGGTAAGCCTTGGCAACAACTACCACGAGTCAAATCGAAAAGTTCTTCGTAAATCATGTCATATTCAGATATGGCCTACCAAAGATTCTACCGACTGATCACGGACCACAATTTGACAATGAGAGATTCAAGGAATTCTCAGTGCAGATTATCATATTGAATGCAAACACTCATCTCGTAGCGTATCCTCAATGCAATGGCCAAATTGAGGTAACAAACAGTAACACTTTTGCAGGGGATAAAAAAGAGACCGGATGAAGCGCATAGTCCTGTGGATTGATGAACTACCTCATGTAATATGGGCATATAGGACTACGGTCGTAACCCCAACAGGTGAAACACCTTTCAGATCGGGCGTATGGATCGAAGCATTGGCTCCAAAGTGGAAGTTATGGTGGGATCAAATAGATATGAAGAATTTGATCCAATAACTAATGAAGAGGGACTACGGGCAAACCTCGAATTTTTAGATGAAGTCGAGAAAAGGCCTTATACCGTAATATGGAATATCAAAGGAGAACAAAGCAGCGTATTATAATGCTCGAATCAAACATAAATCTTTCGAGTAGGAGATTTGGTTTTGAGGAAAAAATCAGCGTCGATCCAAGGAATTGTGGAAAGCTTTTCGCAAACCGGGAGGGACCATATGTGGTAACAAAAACCGTGAGCAAAAACACATACCGGCTGAAGGACTCTCATGGAAGTTGTTTGAAACGACCGTGGAATGTAGTTCACCTTAAGAAATATTATCAAGAGAAAGAATTTTCTTGTATTCTTGGAGAATGCATTTTATTAAGGTAGGGTCATCCAAAGTTTCTTTCTCGTTATTAAACCAAGGAACATTAATGTGAACCAGTTTCTTCTGATCAAGCCATATCAACGCTGATCCAGGGTCATTCCTTCCGAGGATGATCCCGACTTTCCGAGGTCAGGCCCAAGTGGCCAGCCTTCCGAGGCCTGGTCATGCTTTCCGAAGCTGATCACGGATCATTCCGTACCGAGGATGATCCCGACTCTTCGTGAGTTAGGCTCAAGTAGCCAGCCTTCCGAGGCGTGATTATGCTAGCTGATCCGGATCATTCCGTGCCGAGGATGATCCCGACTCTTCGTGAGTTAGGCTCAAGTAGCCAGCCTTCCGAGGCCTGGTCATGCTTTCCGAAGCTGATCACGGATCATTCCGTACCGAGGATGATCCCGACTCTTTGTGAGTTAGGCTCAAGTAGCCAGCCTTCCGAGGCCTGGTCATGCTTTCCGAAGCCGATCACGGATCATTCCGCACCGAGGATGATCCCGACTCTTCGTGAGTTAGGCTCTGTAGCCGGGTCACGCTCGCGCTAATCACGGATCATTCCTTTCGCGAGGGTGATCCCGGATTGTTCCTTCCGAGGAATGATCCCGACTTTCCGAAGTCAGACCCAAGTGGTCAGCCTTCCGAGGCCAGGTTATGCTTTCCGAAGCTGATCATGGATTGTTCCTTCCGAGGAATGATCCCGACTTTCCGAAGTCAGACCCAAGTGGTCAGCCTTCCGAGGCCAGGTTATGCTTTCCGAAGCTGATCATGGATCATTCCGTACCGAGGGTGATCCCGACTTTCCAGAGTCAGACTCCAGTAGCCATCTTTCTAAGGCATCATTTGGATCGAGTACGACGGAATTAATCAGAAAGTAACTCAAGGATCAGGTTACATTGAAGTCTGTTAATTAAAGCTCAAAGGTCAGATCAGGTATTAAATCAACATCTCAAGCTATCTGATCAGGTATTTTCAGCAGTATATATATAATATGAAAATAATCACAATAGAAGGAGGGAAGAAAATTTCATTCACATAAAAGATGGACGAGTAAAAAAGAAGAAGAAAAACCCTCATATGCAAAAGAGGTAGGCAAAAAAGAAAAAGGTAATGGTTAACAATAGCCTTAAAGAAAGAAAAAGGTAAGTCCATAAAGCAAAAAGAGTGTTTTCTTCATATGTGTGATTTTGTAGATGGATCAACATCTGTAGCATTATCAGACGGATCAACATCAACAGCATCATTAGCAGCAATATCTTCATCTCCTTGAGCAGGTAAATTGTCATCATCATTATCATCTGAACCACTCGGCGGAATGATCGGGCCGTAGCTGGAGGAGTCACTCATATCATCATCGTAATCATCTTCGATGAACAATCGAATCGGGATGCTTCAGATTCCTAAGATCAAAAAAGGTTCTAGAAGGGAGAAACTCTGGAGGTAACAACTTGAAATCTAAACTAGGGTGAGTCTTAAGGATCTCTGAAAAAATTTGGTCAGAGCAGTCCTTTACCATATTTTTGCAAAACCCTAGGAAAGTCGGATTATCTCCAACTTCCTTTATAGAGGAGGTAACCGAGTTTAAAACTATCTGGCTCTCATTTTGTATTCTTCTCTTTTCAATTTCAAACTGTTTCCTCTCTCGCCTCTAAGTCTTCATGCAAAGCAAAGTTTTGAATTTCAAAGTTTCATCCAGGAGTGCATGAAGGTTTTCTTTCTCCTTAGAAACTAAATTAAAGGAAGCATTGAGATTATCCTTTTCCACTGTCATCTCATTCAGCCTTGACTCCAAACCATTATTCTTATCTTCCAAAGTAGACTTCTCCAGCAGAATTGAACTGAAGGCTTTCACATGATATTCTTGTGCCAACTCTAAAGCAAGATTCAGCTTCTCAATCTCATCAAACTTCTCCCGGAGTTCATTCTTTTCCTTCTCAATGCTTTGTGACCAGACCAAGGCTCTGGTCAGCTTTCCTTTAAAATCTTCTCTTTCACCTGTGGCAATTTTGGCCCTGTCAAGGGCATCATCCTTTAACATTTTAAGTTGAGAAAGCTCATTCCTATGATTCAAAACGGCTTCTCTCAACATAGAAACTTCTTCCCGCAATTCAAAGACAATGGTCGAGCAAATTTCATAATCATTATGCAAACTATCAAGATCATTCATCAAATCTATTTCTCTCGAACTCACTGCCGTTAATTTTCTTTTCGAAGATCCCAATTTTCTTCGAAGATCCCGTACCTCATTAACCAATTCGAAGTTCTTCTTGATCGGTTCGACATTTTCCCGAGACAAAGTTTTCTCTCTCTCCAACACTTCGGAAAATGCATTGAAGGCAGCTCCAAAACATCTGTTTATCAATCAATATATATATACATTAAAGACAATATAAATAATCAGATCAAAAGTGAATTAGTTTTAAATAAATAAAAAGAAGGAGAGGTCTAATTCTTACCCCCACCCATGAGAATAAAGATCAGAATCAGACATCCGTGCAGTATTCTTCTTGTCGCGAGGAATCTCGCCTTTTGTACCCCATTCTCTCGGGCAGCCTCCCAATTACGGGCCGGTCGTGTGATTTTCTTTTAAAAACCACTCAGGGTGGAAAGGATTCCCAGAATCAGCATTGCTCATGGTATCATCAACCTGATCAGGGGCTGGTTGGAGATCAGCTACCCCAAGAATATTCTCAGGATTAACATTCACTGCAGCATCATTTGAACCACCGCATGATGATATTTTCTTGATCTTCATGAGGGACAATTACCACGAGGGCTTCAGGAGGGACAGGATTATTCCCAGGGAGAACTACTTCATGAATTCCATGGGAAACATTTTGGTTATTATCCTCCAAAGGAGGAACATCTTCATTACTTCTCTCAGGAGGAGGAACATCTTCATCATTTTTCTCAGGAGGGGGAACATTAGTATCTGGGGGAGCAAGAACATTGGTATCTGGAGGAGCAGGAACATCAGTATCTGGGACAGCAACATCCAACACAGGGATGGACAAAGGTAAAACGGAAGCGGAAATTTCATTTACACGGTCTTCGGCAACAATATCCAAGGGAGAGACAGGAACATCAATATTTTCATCACATAGTTGATCGGCTATTTCTTCAATAATACCACCTGCAGCATATGTTAGTATGTCTTCAGCAATTTTCTTCAGATGGTCAGAAGAATAGTCAAATAAATCCTTACCTTGACCTTCGTCCTCAACCATTTTTTCTGGGAAGAGAAGTATCATGAGGAATTTCTTCACATGGATTATCTTCAACAACAGGAACTTTTATGGGGGCAGTATGAATTTCTTTTCTTCTTTTCTTCTTCTTCTTTGAGCCAGATGGGCCCTGGTCAGAGACTGGACCTGTAGACCTAAGTCTACATCTCAGTGTATTGGAGGTTCTGGAGGTCCTCATCTTGGGACCAGGGATTTCACTTGCAACTGTTTTCACAATTTGCACATCAGCATCTTCTCTGATGGCACTTTCTGGAGCCGGGGTAGTTTCCTCTTGATCAGGGGAATCTCTCTTAGCAGTTTTTCTCTTCGAAGGATGACGGGCAGTATGTTTTCTTTTCTTGGAGGGTTTAATGACCCTAGAATCAGACTTCTTTTCTTCCGAAACACTTCTCCGTAAGTCAGCAACATTAAGGATGGGACGAGCAATTACTTCTGATGGCAAAAATATATGATAATGAGTAAGGATTACAAAAGGATAGAAAGATATACAACAGTTATTATCTTTACCTGGAAAAAGGCCATGACTAATGAGACCTGCATCCGTCTTCAACTTGGCCGCATCTATGGGAGTTCCAGTCGGAATCATTCTCCAGGTTATTCGGTCATATTCAGTAAGCACAGGACGTACTTTTAGAGGAGATAAGGATTCCAAGGAATGAAGACACCATCGAGACCGGAAGTTTGGATTTGGAATAGCGCAGAAGAAGTATTTTTCCCGCCATTGCTTATTGTCATGGGGAATGGAGGAATCAATGAAAATTTTGGATTCTCTCCCCAGTTCACCCAAAATGCAGGTTCTTCTGGCAAAATGAAGATATCCGCGTTCGCGGGATACTTTCAAGGTGTAATAATTTCTGAAGAGATCAACAGACGGGACACGATTCATCTGAAGAATGAACGCAAAAAAACAATAAACCAGCCTCCAACTATTTGGAGTAAGCTGAGAAGGACAGACATGATAATAGTCTAACAAAGATTGAACTATGGGAATCAGCGGGATTCTAAAACCTGAATCAAGGTGATCAAGGTAGATGGTGATAACACCAGGATCAACTGAGTAAGGACGGTCGGAGGAGTCGGGAACCCATACTCTAGCATCAGAAGGAAAATGGTAACTTTCCAAATAAGAATCCAGGGAGGATTTCTTTATCTTAGTGGGATACCATTCAGGACCGGCATGCTTTGGGTCCATTTTTTCTCTGGACATGTTGACAGGAGTATAAGGAAGGATGGCTTCATCATGAGCATACGGGACCGGTTTCCAATCTGAAGGATCATGTTGAGAAGAGGAAGAAGCACCAGACACATTTTTCATTTGCTTTCTGTTTGAAGGTATATCAGGTTGGGAAGAGATACTGGGTACTGAAGGATTGGAAGCAGGTTCCATGGCGGAGATAAGCAAGGAAGAAGAAGGAAATTGAAAAGGTAAAATCTGAAAAGGAGTAATAAAGAAGTTAGCAGATAGGTATGTTGGTGTTCGCGAAGAAGAACAGAGTACGGAAAGGAAAAGGCGACGGTTGATGAGATATATATAAAGAATTAGAGAGGATTTCTTGAAAGGAGGGGGAAATACACGATGGTCCAAAATCAATGGTCATTACCTTTCGTAACCGACGCGTGGGATTAATCAGCTAACGCATGAAAAACAACAGTTGAAAAAATGAAGATGATGTGTGAAAAGACAAGGGAGCAATATGATGGTAATGCATGGGAAAAAGATGAAGTCAGTGATCAGGCGGCGGTAACGCTAAGGAAGTTAAAAAGTTGTATTTGAAAATTCAGAAAAGATCTGACAAGACAGTGATTTCAGCCGGTTTTAAGATAATTTGGGGGCTGAATACAGTAATATAATGTCAACCAATACGAAGGACATGATCTCATGAGAGATATAATTATAAGCAGATTTTCAAGATAATGATGATATGATGCAGTAACTCGTCATCAAGGTTTTGAAGAAACCGAGAATTACCTGGGGAAAAGACATAAGTAGCTGGACAAGAGATGCTGTGTGTTTTTTATGAAAAGGATAAAACCTCCTGACCAGAGTCTCATACAAGCTCGACCTGATCAGCAGGCTTGGGGGCTTATGTTGTAACTAAAATATCCATTGCCGGTTCGTACCGGTCAAACCAATCTCAATCGGGTTCAATTGAGATATAAAGCTAAGATGATCGAAGACGTTCAAAGAGGAGCAATGATCTGATGGCCATGGTTAAAAGAGTATTATAAGCGGGAAAGTCAGTATAAAAGCGAGGAAAGATCCGTGAGAAGGTAACTCTCTAGAATCAACCAATACTCTAAGCTCACTCTGATTGAACTCCATTACTAGCATTCCAATAGCTCCAGAGAGAGCTCTGTGAACACCATTGACTCCATACTGACTAGATCGTCGGAGACGAGACGCCGATCAAGACGATCGGCTCCGTTTCTTACTGTGATTCTGTTTTCTTTCAGGAGTGAGAGGTTGATTGATCAAGGAGCAAACCAGATCGAATCAGATCTGAGGAGTTCGGTGCGAGAAACTTCGGTTCAGGGCGATCAACAAAAGTAGCACCAACACTCAGTACCTGCAGGATAGTCTAACAACATTGTACAATAAAGGAATGAGTTTCAAAGAAACTCAGTAAGGTAGTTAAAAATCCATAATAACATAAATGGCAGGATTCCAGAACAATCATGAATGCAATATGATATGAGACAAGCAATGAATGAATGAATCTAACTCTATGTATGCTGGTCTCTATTGGCAGACATGCTTAAAGTCATAGCACCGTACTTCTTTAGGAAAGTCCACTCACATCCTCAACCATTTAAGATATCTTGGATTCTCTCACGGATCATTTCACCGGTCTTGAGCAGCCGATTGGTAATGGGTCCTTCATCCCTCAGGACAAACCTTGGCAGGGGGTTAAGTCAACACACTCTCTCACAACCATTTGGTATAAGTATTGGCGCATGTCGGGGGTAAAACCTAGCCAAATGCAAGTCTTCTACTTAGTTACATCAAGTCGGATCCGGATACTTCCATTCCTCGTCCCCGACGATCCTTTCCGGTATCCTTCACACTAGAGTCCTCATAGTCCCCGACTACGGACTCATCAACCCTATTGATCATCCACATATGGTAAACGGGAAGCTCTCACGTCCTCTCACCGGGTTGGTTACCGGTCTTAAGCGCCCGTGAGCCCAAGTCTAACCATATGCAACCCTACCAATAAATGGCCCCCACAATGTGATTCCTGTCCTCTCACGGGTTGGTTACCGGTCTTGAGCGCCCATGAATCCCCATTGCTACCACGGGTCGTTCGGTCTCAATACCCCTCCGATTAGGGTCCGACATAACAGGACATCCTAGCCAAACACTACTAGACAATCCTAGATATGTCATCCAACAGTTTAGGAAGGTGTCCGAGAGGGCATCTCCGGAAACATCCCATAATATTCCCGTAGTAGTCCAAGGACAGAAGTGTCAAAAGGACACCTCTCCTTTCCAAACCGTACTTAAGCATACACATGCATCAATTCATATCATCACATATATGGTAACTTCATATATGGAAAGAAATCAATAATTACAATCACTTTTATAACATTGGTAAGTAAATCATACATGAATCAATTTAATATGAATAAGTAATGCTACTGTAATCAAAGTTATGCAACAGTAGTATATCATTGTAAGAATCTAATTTAGGAATCATATCTATGATATTCAAATATAGAAACTAGATTCATGCTATCTATGTAATTAAGGAAATAACCATCCTTACCTTTTATAACTCGCAAAGGAATCCTAAGAAATCAAGTAAGATCTCGGCAAACTTGAGAAGAAGGTCCTAAACAAGTATATACAACATATTAGGAAAGATCCCTAACAGAAAAGATACCAAAACATCCAACATAGACCAATTCTGGAGTTGCTGTACTCATTGGTCGAGTGGATTGGTCGATTGGTCCAGTCGACCAATCGATCGACCAATGCAGACGATAGCCCTAAAAAAACAGAGTTTTAAGATATGAAATCCGAATTTGGTGGTTCAAAAAGGGTACTAATCAAGGGGTAGACTACATCAGTAGTATTCTAACATATAGGGGACCTCAAAACACTAATCCAATCAAGATACCAAGATCCAAATTAGGAAACAAAAAGTTACCATAATTAAATCAACCATGGATATTGATGAATTTGAAATAGAAAACAAAGACAAGAACAATAGGAGGATGGATCATTGCTTCAGGTAAAGGTATCATGAAAACATACATAGATCTTCATGGAATAAGGCTTAGAAGCATAAATCTAAATAAGGAAATAAAACCTACCATATATGTAACTACCATGCATCATGAAGAACACATAGTAAGGTAGAAGAGAACACTAGAGATCTATAGATTATGGATCATGGAAGGAAAACACAGTAATTAACTACTAACATGATCAACATAGAAGATCCAAAGAGATCAGAATTCAGATTAGGAGTTTAACAAAGATTAGATCATGGTTTGATCATGATTCCTTCAAAAGCTTGCAATGATCATGGTTAAGATCATTGTTCTAGCCTCAAATCCTTAGGATGATCATGAGAACATGTTCAGAGATGTTTGCAACAGAGAATGCAGCATCTCTTCTACTGTCTCAACTCAAAAAGGAAAGAAAAACAAAGATGGAGGAGAAGAAGAGAGAGTAGACATACCTTTTGATGCAAAAAGAAGAGTTTCGACGAAGATCCGTCAAGAAAACACCAAGGATGCAAGAGAGATGACTTGCGAGAGGTCTTTGTGTTCGTTCAGAGAGTTTGGAGGCAGCAAATACGAAGTGGACTCGAGATTGGACTTAAATAGAGCAAGAACAACCTAATTGCCAAAGACAAGCACTCATTGGTCGAGTGGATTGGTCGATTGGTCCAGGTCGACCAATCAGTCGACCAATGCTGACAGCAAGACCAAAACAGGGAATTGAAGGTCCAGATCAAATCCAATCCTAAAGGGGTTTTGCACACAAGTCAAGCGACTTACCTAATAGGTAGAAATGCCTTCAAACCAAGATAGAGAGCACTCCAAGTCCATCAACTAATTAGATCTTCAACAGGATTCAGTTTCCATAAATAGAACCTCATCATCAACTTTCATGGATTCAAAGCCAGACACCAAGTCCTCTACTGGGATGGCCCAAAGCTGACTTCTTACTTTACTTCGGGTCATCGGACCTACAAATAACAAGGTTTCCGGGTCAAGGTTAGGGCTGGGTTTTACATTGTTGCTCAGGCAAGTACACGTAAGGGGAAATGGCCCAAACGTCAAGGACTTAAAAGAGAGATCAGGAGGGTACCAGGAACTTGGCACCTAGGGAGGGAATGGTCAAACAGAAACGTCGAAAGCGAGGGGGTAAGAAAGACATGTCCAAAATAACGTTCTACAACTACCAAAAGAAGGGACACTTTGCTCGTGATTGCATTGAGTCAAAGAAAGTACCATCGGAGGTTCGTTTGAAGATCCTTTACACCGCTCTCTGCCACACCGATGTCTACTTCTGGGAGGCCAAGGTAAGATCGTCTCCTCAAGAGAGAGAGACACTCATTGGTTTGAGTGTGTGTGTGTGTGGGAGAGAGTGGGAGAGAGAGAGAGAGAGAGAGCTCTGTTTTGAGGATTCATGGCTGAAACTGAAATGGCTTTTTTACTTTCTAACAAGGGCAGCATCCTCTATTTCCTCGGATCTTTGGCCATGAAGCAGGAGGGTATGTATTAGTATTTAACTTGAGATTTAGAATGAAACAAATCTCAATCTAAAGCAGGAGGGTATGCCTGTTGCATCGAGTTACCAACTTTCACCAATCTTTTCGATTCCTCTGACGTAGTGTTCTTGCCTTTTGCCCTTCAAGTATCAGCCTTCTGGTGATTGTCATTTTGGCAAAACCAGTTTATTTGTAACTAGAAACAGTAATACTTTGATTTGTAATTTTGTATCCAATTTGATTGTTTATGCATTTTTGGTGAGTCTCTTTCTTTTTGAAGATTAAGTATGTAGGAGATGAGAAAGAACACAGTTGTTTACGTAGAATAGGTAATTTGATATTTTCAATATAGAATGTTTACAAGTGTTTATATCAATATACAAAGAAAGATCAAGTAACTCCGGTTAGATCAAGTAATTGATGTCATATCTAACATAAGCTGTTTGACCAAGCATAACCGGTGCTTGACATGGACTCCTCAACATGCCCCCTCAAACGAACCGGGTCCAAAACCTTGAGCTTGTCACGAAGAGCTGGAAATCGGGTCCGAGGCAAACCCTTAGTAAGAAGGTCCGCCAGCTGATCAACAGTAGAAAGATAACGCACATAAAATTGTTGAGAAGCCACCAAATCCCGAACAAAGTGAAAGTCAACTTCGATGTGCTTGGTACGAGCATGAAAAATAGGGTTGGCAGTCATATATGTAGCTCCTATATTATCACACCAAATCATCAGAGCAGTAGGCAAAAAGCACCAATCTCGCTCAATAATGACCGAACCCAAACAAGTTCTGTAGCAACACTAGCTATAGCATGATACTTCGATTCAATAAAGGACCTAGCAACTGTGCGTTGCTTACAAGAACTCCAGGAAATGAGATGATTGCCGAGAAAGACACAAAATCCTGTAGTGGACCGACGATCGTTCGGACACCTGGCCCAATTAGCATCAGAATAGCCAGCTAGGGCCATCGAAAAATCCCGAGAAAAAAATAATCCCATCGAAGCAAATCCTCACAGATAGCGTAGGATACCTTTCACAGCACTCCAATGAACATCTGTTGGAGCATGCATAAATTGGGAAACATGACTAACTACATAGGTGATATCTGAACGGGTATTGGCAAGGTACTGTAAGACTCCAACCATATGACGATACTCAATTCCATCAGAAAGAAGAGTGCCATTAGTTATAGAAAGAGAAGCCCCAGAGGCAATTGGAGAAGCAACTGATTTTGCATCACTCATTTTAGTATGACCCAATAAGTCTGAATATACTTTCGCTGTGAAGATAAAGTCCGTCAGAAGTCCTTTTAGCCTCTATGCCCAAGAAATAATGAAGATCACCTAGATCTTTGATGAAAAAAGTTGTAGCTAAGGCTTTCAACAAAGAAGAGATGGCCTTTAACTATTTCCAATGATGAGAATATCATCAACATAGATAAGAAAATATGCATCACACTTGTAGTCTTGTAGTAGAACAAAGAAGTATTAGTCCGAGACCCTTTAAAACCCTGTGAAATAATAAAATTGGTAATTTGGTGTACCATGCTCTTGGGGCATGTTTTAAGCCATATAGAGATTTCTTGAGATGACAAACATGAGAGGGAAAAGAAGAATCGACGAAGCTAGCAGGTTGTTCCATAAATACGGTCTCAATAAAATCACCGTGAAGAAAAGCATTAGACACATCAAACTGCCTAATGGGCCAATTATTTGTCACTGCCATGGACAAAATAATCCATATTATGCTTAACTACCAGACTATAATTGTCAGTGAAATCGCGCCCAGGTTGTTGATGAAAACCTTTTGCCACAAGATGAGCCTTGTACCTTTATATAGTTCCATCACGGTTTTTCTTAACCTGGAATACCCTTTTACAACCTATGACATTTTGTGAGTTGTCACGAGGAACTAATACCCAAGTTCCATTTCGGATAAGAGCATTAAATTCATCACGCATCGCCATTCTCCAGTCTAAAGACTTGGCAACTTGTAGATAAGTAGTAGGAACTGAAGCATCTTCACAGGAAACTAAAAGATTGAGTGTTTGTTAAGGTTTAAGAGAACTGGTTTGAGAACGGGTCACCATTTGATGCATAGAACTTGATTGTAATGGCTGCGTTAAAACATTTGTAGGCAAAACTAGTATATCATTTTGTTGAAAATCCATTGTTGAGGACCCAAAAATTTCTAGATCCATATTGCTAGAAGGGTTCGTAGTAAATGGTTCAGTTGCTGAACCAGCTAAAATAGGCTGACAAGGAGGCAGCAAAATATGCTGACATGGTGAAGACTCAACAATAAGTTGACACAGCTCAGAAGACTTGGTTTGAGGAGAACCGAGGAACCAAATCCTTGAGCTGATAAGCCATTTGGCCCATCAGTAGGTAAGTAGCCCGAAGGCCCATGAAGAGGGGTAGGGATATTTCCACTATGAATAATATTTGTACAAGACTGTGACACATCAGATGGGCCTTGTCACATCCACCCAGCCGGTACCCTATCTGGCATACTCGAGTGTGTGATCCACAACCCCGAAGATCAAATATCGATGAAATCATCCTCCTACATATACAATAACATAATCATGAACAGAAAATAATCAAAGTTTAATATTATAAACAAAAGATCCAATAAGGAAGTATAATCAGAGTGCGGAAAATGATACCAGATGTAATCATCAAAAGAAGTAGAGTGAGGCGGAATCTCACTCCACAGTTACAGCGGAATGTAGCACGTAAGTCTAAAAAGAAATACAATTGTTTCTAAAGGAAAGCAAATAATAGAATGTCAAACTAAACTACAAGTTTTCTATTCTATAGATAACGTCTTCAAAATAGTGGACTTCATCAATCCAACACAGACGTTCACATTCTACGTTAAGTCTAATCGTAGTACGCAACATGATCGCCCATGGGATCATCAGTGTGATCTTCATTGTTGCCAGCACCTTGTGTGTAGTATGCTTCTTCAGCTTGCACTTCATCATATTGTCCTTCATAGTAATCAGTACTTGTAGAATAATCTAACAAAAAGGTTGTACAAAAAGGAGTGAGTTCGAATGAACTCAGCAAGGCAAGTTAAATCATATTAACATAAATAACATGCTGTAGAACATAACAAGATGCAATGCAATATGAAATAGACAATGTATGTATGCATCTAACTCTATGTATGATGGTCTCTATTGGCAGACATGCTAAAGTCATAGCACCGTACTTCTTTGGGTAGGTCTCATCTCACAACGCCGGTTGGTAGTGGGTCCTCCATCCCTCGGGACAATCCATGGCTGGGGGTTAGGTCACCGTTCTCTCACATCCCATTGGTCTAAGTACTGGCGCATGTGTAATATCCAGCCCTATTCTAACCCTGACCCTAACCCAGATCCACTGTTGTATTTAGGTTCGAAGACCCGAAGTGATGGTAGAAGAGACCTATGGACCATTCTGATTGATGATCATGATTCGGAAACCGAGCCTATGAACATTGATGATGATACCCCTTGCTTAAATGCATTATCAGTGTTTAAGGAAAGTCTGCGCATCCGAGAAGATTAATCTAGTTGATGTACCTAATGACCTCCTGTGCACAATCCGAAGGTATTCCCCTAAACTAGACTTCTTGATTTAATTGTGGAAGAAAACCTCACTCAAATTGACCTTGTATAGCCTTTCAAATCCCTACTTGAAGTTGATGAACTAAACCTGTTTTTCTGCTGAGAAACATTTTGGTCGATCCTTTTGGTCGATGCCATCGACCAAAGTTTCCCAGTCTGCCAAGTTAATGATTCCATGGAATATTCCTATTCTATTTATTATGACCTCGAGCCTTGAGCCCTTGTGCAATCATTTTCTCACCTGAAATCGTGGGGAGAGCTTCCCAAGACATCTCCTTGGCTAATGTGAAGGGCACCTCATCAAAAACTCATTGTTTACTATTGATTCTTGTCTACATCTTCCACACCAAGGTATGAATCACCATTCCACTCTCTATCCTACCATTTTCTATTCTTTTCTATTCCTATATTGCTGGTGAGACATTGGAAATGGTGCTACAACCTTGCAACCACCACTCCAAGTGTCTACACATGATTAACCTATGATCTTCTTAGCCATCCATTGATGCTATGCCTCCACCTCATGCCTAGCATATGTATTCCTTAATTTTTCTATTAACATCATGTCATTTGTACCAAACTGAGCTGTAGGGCATGCTATGTTCATGTTTATCACTTTTATATGATTCCAATCGAAATTCTATTAGTTCCCCTAGCTATTACATGCCATTTCCATGACAATGTAATCAATCCGAACTCATGCCATGATGTTTGTCACTTGAACTTGTTAGCTCAATTTGGGGCTTTTTGTTTGGACCATTGGATTGGGTAAATTTCTTGACTTATAGTGTCCTACTACTGTTGTTAAGTATTCCTCCAAGTTTCAGATTGATCCGAACACCGGAGAACCAATTTCGGATGAAAACACCCAAAATCCATCATTTTGTCCCGAAGGAAATTTTGGTCGATCCTTTTGGTCGATACCATAGACCAAAACCATCGACCAAAGTTGTTGCTGACAACAACTTTGGCCAGTTTTGATCCAATTAATATCCAATCTTCCTAATTTCTTTTCTAACTTATTATTGATGTTTGTTTAGGGCCTTAACAATTATTTTGAATTATTTCTTGGTACTCTCAATTCATCATCAATTCAACCCAAGGTAAGGATGGTTATCTCCATAAACATATAGATCACCAACTTATGATTTATGTTCTTGTTTATGAATAGAACCTTTTGATTACTTTTAAATCTTTATAAGACTGTTATATATGTGTTAGAACAGTAGTATTGACATCTTCATACTTTTGTCATGTTACCTTACTATTCTTGTTTACTATGTCTATGATGATTCATTTCAATATCATGATTTAAATGTTATGATAAGATGCATTGGATGCATGAAAGATGACGAACTTGAATATGTGATTGCTTATGTATGACTTGGGATTGGGGAGTGTTCTATTGACACTTATGTCCTTAGGCATCGGAGGGAATAGTATGGGATGTTCTCCGATGGTGCCTATAGACACTTTCCCGGGTTATTGGATGACATACATAGGACTGTCTAGTTGGTTGGCTAGGTTTATCCTTGTCGTGTCAGACCCAAATCGGAAGGGCATTGAGACCGAACAACCTGTGGTAGTGTATGGTTGGATGGGCGCTCTAGGCAGGTAACCAATCCGGTAGAGGACATAAACCATGCTACGGATACCCGAAAGGGGCCATTTATTGGTAGGGTTGCAAATGGCTAGACTTGGGCTCACGGGCGCTCAAGACCGGTAACCAATCCATGAGAGGACGTGAGAGCTTCCCGTTTACTATTTGTGGATGACCAATAGGGTTGATGAGTCCGAAATCCGGGATTTCGCTGACTCTAGTGTGAAGGATACCGGAAAGGATCGCCGGGGGCGAGGAATGGACGTATCTGGATCTGACTTGACCGACTGAGTAGATGACTTGCATTGGGCTAGGCTTTACTGTGACATGCGCCAGTACTTATACCAAATGGTGATGTGAGAGAGTGGTGACCTATTCCCTTACCATGGTTTTTGAGATGACTTTATCGAACTTCCCTGGCAGACCCAAGATATCTTGTATGATTGAGGGGGAGTGACTGACCACCCAAAGAAGTATAGTGCTATGACTTAAAGCATGTCTACCTTAGAGACTAGCATTCATAGAGTTAGAATCATACTGCATCATATGTTCCATATCATATTGCATTATGTATGTTCTGTATGTGTATGATTTCTAATTATGGAATAACTACCTTGCTGAGTTCTTCGAACTCATTCCTTTTGTACAAATGTTTTTAGATTATCCTACAGGTACCGAAGACTATGATGGCACCCCCTTCGAGACAGACTATGATTCCACATACTACCCTTCGGGTAATGGCATCTGTGAAGATCCGAGTGTTGGTGCCGAGGAGGATTACTATCCGCACCAGGGTTAGCCCCAAGGTTGTGAGGGAGCGGCAAAGCTGGGTTTACTTCATCCGTACCATTGAGGAGACTATTATTAGAGTAGAGGAAACCCTAGCTTAGTGCTCCATTCCCCTGGTGTATTTTTGAAGTACTTGAACCTGTAATTAATTAACTTGTTGGATTTATCTTTCAGATACTTGGACATGTAATTAACGTTATCACACTTCTTTTCCGCTGCTCTGAGAGAGTGGTTATCATACCTTCTCTCACCTTTATGATTATGTTCACACTTTACTGTTATCTGACTTCCGCACTCTGATTTATTTAATCTTATCTTATTCATGATACTTAGTATTAATTGTTCTTACTTTGATTATCTTTGTTCGTGATTATGTCATTGTGTATGTGGGAGGCATGGACCTACGAATCTTGATCCTTGGACTGTGGATCACATTCCCGGGTATTCCAAATGGGGTACCGGCTGGGTGGATGTGATAGCATGTCGGTTAAACCTAGCCCAATGCAAGTCATTTACTTAGTCATATCAACTCAGTTCCAGATACGTCCATTCCTCTCCTCTGGCGATCCTTTTCGGTATCCTTCACACTAGAGTCAGCATAGTCCCTGACTACGGACTCATCAACCCTATTGATCATCCACATATAATAGACGGGAAGCTCTCATGTCCCCTCACGGGTTGGTTACCGGTCTTGAGTGCCCATGAGCCCAAGTCTACTATATGCAAGCCTACCAATAATTGGCCCCCACAATGTGATTCCTGTCCTCTCACGGGTTGGTTACCGGTCTTGAGCGCCCATGAATCCCCATTGCTGCCACGGGTCGTTCGGTCTCAATACCCTTCGGAATCGGGTCTGATATAACGGGGACATCCTAGCCAAACATTGCTAGACAGCCCTAGGTATGACATCCAATAATCCAGGAAAGCGTTGATGGGCATCTTCAGAGAACATCCCATACTATTCCCTCCAATGTCCAAGGACAGAAGTGTCAAAAGGACATCTCCCAATCCCAAATCATACCTAATCAATCACATTCTCAGATCATTCACATATACATAACCGACATCTCATCATATAAGAAAATGTGCAAAAACATGATCACTTCATTAACAACATACATGAGTAAGCATGCATGTATACTTGAATAATTAAAAAGACAACATAAGTAAGGTGCTACTGTACTTACAGCAGTACATCATAAGTAGAAAGTACAATATCAGTAGCATATCTAAGAGTTTCCGAAATCAGGAACTAACATGCACACAATCTATGTCATTATGGAGATAACTGTCCTTACCTTAATTATCGTCGATGATTATCCAAAGATCAAAGAGAGAGGTTGCAAACCTAGCAAATAAACCCTAAACAATCATAGATACAACATTAGGAAAGAAGCCTAAAAGATTGGAGAGCAAACGAATCAGACTAAGTGAAAAACAGAGCTTTTGACTTGATTGGTCGATTGGTTGGTCTACTGACCTAGTCGACCAACTAAATCAGTACAAAGCAAATACGAGAATTTTGATCCGAAACTCAATCTACAAGGATCAGAACTTCACGGAACTTGGAGGAAACCTTTAGAACAATATTCTAACACTAAAGGAGTATAGATTAGGCCTTAATAATGATTAAAAACAATACCTTCCAATTGAAATCATGGTTTCCCCAATTGGGTGAAAACCCTAGAATTTGATGAAAAATATACTATGAAATCACGGAAAAGACTAGGGATGATCAGATCTCATCCAAGAAGAAGACAATCAAAATCAAACACAAGTACGTCATGAGAATTGGATTCAATCATGTTAAGAAAGTAAATTAAAAGGGTAAAATTAGGGTTTCAAAAGGGTCTTACAAGGATTAGGGTTGAGATCCTTATGTTGATCATAAACCCTTAAGAAAAGAATGAGATCATGGAAGAGATGGTTGCAAGGATGCAGCATCTTCTTCCCAATCTCAACTAAGAACTCTATCATAGAAGGATAACTCACAACACCGAAGAGTTTACTAACCTTGGATTGGCAGATCGGAGATTAGAGGCTTTAGATCTTGCGAAGATCCTTCGAGATCACCGAAGAGAGCTTCGAATGAGTCTTCCCACGTTCTCTTAGTGTTTTGGAGGCAGAGGATACTAAGAAACACGAAGTTTGTTTAAATAGAAAGTGAAAAACCCTAAAATTGGACTTTTCTCGGATTTGACACACAGTTGGTCGACTGGCCCAGTCGACCAATCAATCGACCATGCTGGTCAACAAGGCCCAAACAAGGAATTGGAGGCCCAACTCAAGTCCAAACCTCATGGGCTTCTCCCAACACAACATATGACTTATCTAGTATAGAAAAATGCCTTCGAATCATATCTAACTATACTTCAAGTCCATCAACAAGACTCACCTTTGCCAAGCTGCAGCTTTCTTTCCAGATATGCACAGACTTCCAAGTATGGAACTCCATCATCAATCTCCATGGGTTCTGGGTCAAACACCATGTCTTCTACTGAGATGGCTCATAGTTGGCTACTTCCTTTACTCCAGGTCTTCGGACCTACAAACAACCGGGTTTCCAGGTCAAGGTCAGGGTTAGGATAGGGCTGGACTTCGCAGGCCTCCTTTAAAAATTGCATCATCTCCTAGCCCAGAAACATTATTTTCGAAACTCAAATCAAGTGAAGAAGACACAGAAAGCCACTCTTTAGGAGAACAAGTAGAAGCATAATTCTTCAAGATTGAATATGGAAACTGATCCGCCACAAAAACCACATGCTGTGACTTGAACATCTTACTAGTACCAGGTTCATAACAATAATATCTTTTATATGCTGTCGGATAGCCCAAAAACACACATGGTCTTGACCTTGGATGCAACTTAGACTGAGAATAGGGCCACAACCAAGGGTAACATAGAAATCCAAAAACTCTTAATAATTCATATTGTAGTTTGACCCCAAATGAAGCTTCTAAGGGAGACTTGTTGGACAAAACTGCTAAAGGTATTTGATAAGCAAATATACAGCAATTTGAACTGCTGCTGTCCAAAAAAGTTGAGGAAGACCATCTTGAAATATCATGGCCAAATTTGACTCTAGCACATGTCTATGCTTTCTCTCAGCAATCCCATTTTGGGGAGGTGTATAATGGCATGAAACTCGATGAGAGACACCATTAATAGCAAGAAGACTAAATAGCAATTGGTATTCGGAACCACCATCAATTTGTAATGTACTAATCTTAACACCAAAATGGTTCTCCACAAGTGCCTTAAACCTTGTAAAAACTGCTAGCAAGTCAAATTTATTTTTCATAGGATAGATCCACTTATATTTGGTATATTGATTAATGAAAACAACATAGTATCTAAATCCATCAAAAGAAACACAGGGGCAAGGACCCCACAAGTCATTGTGTACTATATCAAGAGGTCTTCTACTGACTGAATCAGAAGCAGAAAATGGAAGTTTGTGACTCATTGAGCACTTACAAGCATTACAAGAAGGAAGTCTACCAAAGCCATGAACACCCATATGTTTGAGAACTGCAAGTGTTCTATTAGAGCCAGGGTGTCCCAATCTATGATGCCACTGAATAGCAAAAACTAAAAACACAATAAACTGTGGTGGTGAAGATACCACAACTGATGAAGAATCTCTAGGTGATGTTGCAAACTTGTTCACTTCAAATCTAACAACAAACAACCCATTAAAACTCTTCCCTTGAATCAAAACCTTGTGAGCCTGCTGATCCTTGATGTAGAACATATCCAAAGAGAAACAAAAATAAACATCATTTTCTCTTGAGAATCTTGATACACTCAACAAATTACGTCTAATATTGGGAACAAACAGAACCTTAGATAACTGAAAAGAACAACCAGAGGCCTTAACATTCATCATACCAATGTGAGAAATAAACAAAGAACTTCCATTACCTACAACCATGTTTTGAGAACCAGTATAGGGTTCTTGAATAGCAAGGTGAGCAAGATCTGAAATAATGTGGCTAGTAGACCTAGAGTCAAGAATCCAAAGAAGCTTCAAGCAAACATAAAATTGAAGAACAAGCAAGCTTACCAATATATGCATGATTAAACCATTGCGGGCAGTGAGCACAGTGATGACCTTTAGCTTGACATAGTTGACAAATAATCCTTTGTTCATTCATAAACAAGGGAGAAGGCAAAGAACTTGCAGAAACAGAGGGCAAAGAACCACCATTCACATTCTACTCATTAGCTCTAAACCGAGCATTACCATTATTATAATTGTTATAAGAAGCTCTGATGCGTCCAAAATCTGCTCAGCCCTTAGATCTCCTCGTGATGTCCTGCAAAACGAAAGCGTCAGATGTGGCCCGACCGCTGGGGTCGGGAGTCCACCTCCGAAGGCTAAGTCAGTTGATGAACTTAATCACAAACGGCTCTGCTAGAAGCGCGAGCTTAAGGAATGAAGAACCGGGAAAGGTGATCTAGATAGCAGATCGCTGATAGTTTAGGTCTATCAGTATGTATCTGAACCTGAGTCTCAGATAGTATTCTTTTTCGATCCCCTCATCTTGTATGGTAGTGAGGTTTATATAGAGTGTACCTTCGAATCTCCTTCGTTGGATGCACTTGAGCCTTCTTCGGGTAGTCGTTGGATATTAACAGTTAGATCCGTTGAGCAATGGACTTCTACTAGTTTGGACTAGTAGAGGACTCCTGAGATAACCTTTAGGTTATGTGATGATTATCCCTTTGATAATGATTATCCGCAGCCGTCAATTCGAGTCTGCCATTATTAGGGTGATTACCCTAATCCATAAGTAGGATTAGGGAGCGCTTGCAGCCGAATAAGCTTTCTTCTTCAGCAAGCCATCTTCCGGATCCGGTTCGCTCGGGAGCGAGTCGGATCTCTCCGTCTCGACCGGGGTCTAGGGTCGGACCAGGTATGAACCCGGTCTGATCATAATCTCTCCATATCACGAGCCCCCCAGACCAAGCGTTCGGTCGATCCCGAGGGCTTGGTTTTTAACTGGGTTCGTCGTCAGGTGATAATCTCTGCATGCTTCATTAAATGTCATATCACATTTAATGCAGTGGTCACTTTTCCTCAAGCGTTGTGAGTGTAAGGCCACATATCTCCTTGCAGTTGATCTGTCGTGGCTCACGTCATCCAAGCGACGGTTTCCGAACGCCTATTTCGGATTCGTGAGTCCAAACTTTCAAAACGTCTTTCAATCTTGATCGCTGATTTTGAATCAATCTCGATCGTTCAGATTCCCGAACACTCGTGCGGGATTTTTAAAAGCTGTTCGTTGTCTTCGTAGGTTTCATTCTTCCTGTCTGGAATTTGAACCTTTGTTGTCTGCTTCGCGCCTTCCTGCTCTCAAGCTTCCGCCTCCATTGAATCGGTAAGTTTACTGGTCTTTTTCTTTTTGTAGTTTACTGAAACAAGTAATGGCGGACGATAGGGCTTCTCTGGTACCCAGTGTTGGTAATAGCAGTGAGGCTTTTGCTTCTCCTGCTCCCGAATAGTCGGATAGTGATAACAAAACCCTAACTGTCCTCTCGCGCGAGTTCGCTGAAGTTTCTCAAAGAGGTTTTGAAAGAAAAACCGAAACTTCTCCTGTCCTTCTCGAGTCTGGATCTTCCAAGATTGTCGAGTCTTCAAGGCAGCCTCAAACTTCCGGGTCCGATGGTGGACCTGGCTCTGTTCCCTCCATTTACGATGAGGAAACCCTTCTTTCAGCTGTCCAAGATTTTGATTTTCCTTCCTCATATCAGGTTAGGGCTCCCAACCCTGATGAGAGGGTTGATTCATCCCTTTCGGGTGAATTTTCTCTGTATATAGATGCACTGGAAAGCGGGGTTCGCTTTCCCTTTTTTAATCCTTTGTTCTCCGCAGTTCTGAATTATTGGAACATTTGTCCCGGAATGCTCCTCCCCAATAGCTGGCGTCTTATCATCGGCTTCTTGGGTTTGTGTTTTGAACTTGGCATTACGCCATCTCTTTCTCTCTTTGTACATTTTCATGTTCTTTCTATCTCCCATCCTCCCGGATGGGTTTTTCTGTCCAAACGCAATAAGGCTGAACTTGATTGGAGGGGCAGCATCCTTGTCAAAGGAACTTGCCCTTCTAACCACTAAAGATGGCGCGAACGATACTTTTTCTGTCGAGCGCCTCCATCAGATCTTAACTTCCCAACCACCTGGAGGAGGTGTACTTCTTCTTCCAAGAATAACCTAGGCCTTCCCTTATCCAGAGAAGACGAGGCGGCCATCAGGAAGATCAAATCCATTCCGTGGTATCAAGAGATACATGGACTTGAAGTGGAGTATAACTCCATCCTTCAGTATTGGGGCTTGGCTCATTGTGAGCTTCTAACCACCATCCTTTAATTTGACTGAAGTAATATGTTTTTAATTTTGACTCTTGTCCTTCTTCTTTGCAGTGCCTCCAAGAATGAACCCTGAAAGCCTGCGGGTGAAGGCCGCTAGGGCCGTTGTGACAGCCAAGCAACGATCGCCCAGAGCCTTGACCGTAGATCAAGAGGCTTCTATTCCCTCTCCCGACCCCTCTTATAGGGGTATCAGGAATATCAGGCCCGTGGCTGATGCTTCGGGTAAAGGGAAGAAACCGATGGTGGAGAGGTCTAATGTCTCTTCCTCCGCCCGAACCAAGAGGAGGCATGACACAATTGATGCTCCCTCCAATAAAAAATCCAAAGCTTCAACGGATGGTGAGGAGGTCTTCACCCCCCAGTGGACCCTGAAGGCTGACCGACGGGGTGACTCGGGATCCCGAGAAAGCTGCGAGAATGGAGCTCCCTCGGTCTTGCTCCTTCGATCACCGGGGAATTTGAAGCCCTGGATGACACCTCCCTTGTTAGTCAATCTACAAGGTACCGGTCTTCTTGCTTAGTTATTTTTTCATAATTCCTTATGACTTCTTCTGATATTTTCCGCCTTCCCAGGAATGTTGTTTTGAGCTTTTATCAACACATGGAAGCATTGAGCCGGGTTGGTCGCACCAGCTCCTTGCTGCAAACCTGTGAAGAGAATTTGGAGAAAACTAATTCAGAAACAGACCAGCTGACTGCAGTTGTCGTGGAGCTGCAGAAAAAGCATGAGGAAGAAGTTATCTCCCTCAAGGAGGCCCTCGAAGCGTCGAAGATTCGTGCCGCTGCTGCCGAGCGCGAGGCCAGGAAGCAAAAAGCAGCTGCCACGTTGTTTGGTGACAGGCTTGAATTCAAAAGTAGGGAGCTCGAAGAACATCTGAAGTTGGCGATCCCTAGCAAGCCCGAGCATATAAAGCCAGAGCTTCGGAAGGAGTGTGTTCGGAAATACCTGAACAACGTACCTTTCTCCGAGCTGCTAGGTATCTACAACCTTCAAGCTTATCGCTTGGGGCAGAACGACGTTTGGGAGCGAATCCTCGGATCAATCCCTGCCTTCGACACTGCTCCTTTTCGTAAGGTGTGCCACAAAGAGGTCTTCAGGAAACTTGGTATGGATCTCCCGGACTGGGCTCAGGAAGAAGATGATCCTTTTCCAGCTGACCCTCAATATGAGGCATACCTGGCTGGCGAGCCGGCACTTCCAGAGGAGAAATCACAAGCCGAGTCTCAAGTTGCTGCTGTAGAGGACTCAGCCGATGCCATTCTTGAGGAAGGCTCTTCTCATGATCCTGAGAAAAGTCCTCCCGACCAGGGTCCCTCGGGCAACAATGAAGAAAAGGCTTAGGGAGTTATCTTTTTGTACAGATTTACCCTCTATTTAACGAATAGAAATTTCTTTCTCATGTTGGCCTTTATATTTCCCCGTCTCCTACCGAAATCTTGCCTTGAATATCAAAGTATTAATGATAAAACTCATCACTTAACTTTATTCCCCCCGGGGAAAATGGGGGGCCCCGGCCTGACCCTGGGGGGGGGGTGTTGTTGGTGTGTGGGGGGGGGGGGGAGGGGGGGGAGGGGGGGGGGGTGCGGGGGGGGGGGGGGGGGGGGGGGCTTGGTGTCTGGCTTTGAATCCATGAAGGTTGATGATGAGGTGTTATTTATGGAAACAGAATCCTGATGAAGATCTAATTAGTTGATGGACTTGGAGTGATCTCTATCTTGGTTTGAAGGCATTTCTACCTACTAGGTAAGTCACTTGACTTGTGTACAAAACCCCTTTAGGTTTGGATTTGATCTGGGCCTTCAATTCCCTGTTTTGGCCTTCTTCATCTGCATTGGTCGATTGATTGGTCGGCTGGGCCGATCGACCAATCCACTCGACCAATGGGTGCTGTCTTTGGCAATTAGGTTGATTCTTGCTCTATTTAAGCCTAACCTCGAGTCCACTTCGTATTTGCTGCCTCCAAACCCTCTGGAACGAACCAAAGACCTCTGCAAGTCATCTCTCTTGCATCCTTGGAGTTTTTTTGGCGGATCTTCGTCGGAACTCTTCTTTTTGCATCAAAAGGTATGTCTACTCTCTCTTCTTCTCCTACATCTTTGTTTTTCTTTCCTTTTTGAGTTGAGACAGTAGAAGAGATGCTGCATCCTCTGTTGCAAACATCTCTGAACATGTTCTCATGATCATCCTAAGGATTAAAGGCTAGAACAATGATCTTAACCATGATCATTGCAAGCTTTTGAAGGATTCATGATCAAACCATGATTTAATCTCTGTTAATTTCCTAATCTGAATTCTGATCTCTTTGGATCTTCTTTCATTGATCATGTTAGTGGTTAATGGTTGTGTTTTCTTTCTATGATCCATAATCCATAGAATTCTAGTTGTTCTCTTCTACCTTACTATGTGTTCTTCATGATGCATGATAGTACATATATGGTAGGTTTTATTTCCTTATTTAGATTCATGCTTCTAAGCCTTATACCATGAAGACCTATGCATGTTTTCATGTTTTCATTACCAAAAGCAATGATCCATCTTCCTATTGTTCTTGTCCTTGTTTTCTATTTCAAAATTCATCAAGATCCATGTTTGATTTATTTATGGTAACTTTTTGTTTCCTAATTGGGATCTTGATACCTTGATTTGATTAGTGTTTTGAGGTCCCCTATATGTTAGAATACTACTGATGTAGTCTACCCCTTGATTAGTACCCTTTTGAACCACCAAATTCGGGTTTCATATCTCAAAACTCTGATTTTCTAAGCTACCGTCTGCATTGGTCGACTGATTGGTCGTTGGACCACTCGACCAATCCACTCGACCAATGAGTACAAGCAACTCCGGAATTGGTCATCTTCGGATGTTTTGCTATATTTTCTGTTAGGAATCTTTCCTAATATGTTGTATATACTTGTTTAGGACCTTCTTCTCAAGTTTGCCAAGATCTTACTTGATTTCTTAGGATTCTTTGCGAGTTATAAAAGGTAAGGATGGTTATTTCCTTAATTACATAGATAGCATGAATCTAGTTTCTATATTTGAATATCATTAATATGTTTCCTAAATTAGATTCTTACAATGATATACTACTGTTGCATAACTTTGATTACAGTAGCATTACTTATTCATATTGAATTGATTCATGTATGACTTACTTACCAATGTTATACAAATGTTTGTAAATATTGATTTCTTTCCATATATGGAGTTACCATATATGTGATGATATGAATTGATGCATGTGTATGCTTACGTATGGTTTGGGAAGGAGAGGTGTCCTTTTGACATTTCTGTCCTTGGACTACTACGGGAATATTATGGGATGTTTCCGGAGATGCCCTCTGGACACCTTCCTAAACTGTTGGATGACATATCTAGGATTGTCTAGTAGTGTTTGGCTAGGATGTCCTGTTATGTCGGACCCTAATCGGAGGGGTATTGAGACCGAACGACCCGTGGTAGCAATGGGGATTCATGGGCGCTCAAGACCGGTAACCAACCCGTGAGAGGACGGGAATCACATTGTGGGGGCCATTTATTGGTAGGGTTGCATATGGTTAGACTTGGGCTCACGGGCGCTTAAGACCGGTAACCAACCCGTGAGAGGACGTGAGAGCTTCCCGTTTACCATATGTGGATGATCAATAGGGTTGGTGAGTCCGTAGTCAGGGACTATGAGGACTCTAGTGTGAAGGATACCGGAAAGGATCGTCAGGGACGAGGAATGGAAGTATCTGGATCTGACTTGATGTAACCAAGTAGAAGACTTGCATTTTGGCTAGGTATTACCCTGACATGCGCCGGTACTTATACCAAATGGTTGTGAGAGAGTGTGTTGACTTAACCCCCTGCCAAGGTTTGTCCGAGGGATGAAGGACCCATTACCAATCGGCTGCTCAAGACCGGTGAAATGATCCGTGAGAGAATCCAAGATATCTTAAATGGTTGAGGATGTGAGTGGACTTTCCTAAAGAAGTACGGTGTTATGACTTAAAGCATGTCTGCCAATAGAGACCAGCATACATAGAGTTAGAATCATTCATTCATTGGTTGTCTCATATCATATTGCATTATGTTTGTTCTGGAATTCTGCCATGTATGTTATTATGGATTTTAACTGCCTTACTGAGTTTCTTTGAAACTCATTCCTTTATTGTACAATGTTGTTAGACTATCCTGCAGTCTTGAATACTATGACGGTCCCTATGAGGAAGCGCAAGGCGAAGAGGCATATCTCCGGGAAGGTGATTGCGGTTACCACAATTACTCGAAGATTCCACGGGTGGTTATGCTCCGTACGATGCTTAGTCCGACCATTGAGTGGAAGCGTCCTTGTGCTATTTATGAGATCTACACCTACAAGGATGTCGTCTACAAAGTGGAGAATAATTTAGTTACCCAATGTACTTGCTCTTCGGGATTAGCTTTTATCTAGTTTATTCTTTCGAGCTACTTTTCCGCTGGATGTAAAGTGGGATTTTTGCTTCACTTTACTTATCTGTTGACACTCTGATTATATATTTAGTATTCCGTTTCGTTTATGATTCATTCTTTCATTATTGGATCTATGATTTATCTTCCGCACTCTTGTTATGGTTGTTCATGATTATGTTATTGCTTATGTGGGAGGTTGATCACTCGATACCCGATCTTCGGGCCTGTGGATCACACTCTCGGGTATGCCGGATAGGGTACCGGCTGGGAGGGCGTGATGATTGGTATCGAGCCCAAGGTTTGAGGAGATCCTAACCACAAAAGGCAACAACTGAACATTCCTGAGTCATTGATCTGAAGTGACTCTTCTACTCTTAGAAGTGAATAATAGAACACTGAATTAGAAACTTGAACTTTGAGGCATAACAGAACATTTACGAATAACATACCATAATTATACTTGAACAAATGACACTAATGCAAGGAAAAGAAAAGTGCATAACATACAATAAATAAAGAGAAACAAAATGAACTTCATTAATTTCAAAGGTTTTACAATGATTACATCTGAAAAGCATAAATGGAAAATCCTAAGGTACGGTCTATCTAGGTGATCTACTCGATCTCTATATGCTCGAACTCCTCGCTAGCTGAGTCACCCGATGCTCTATCCTGTCCTGTCGAGACTCCATCCTCTCGTACATCTGCTCTCTCCCGACCTCCATCCTCTCTAGCATGGAAGTCATCGATCTCATCCGTGCACCAAGATCTGAAGTCTCCGGAACCGCATGTGAAGGGCCACCCGCCTCGAAATGTGATGAAGGAAACTCGTGATGCACGAGCTCAGCCTCGCGCATATCTCGTATCATCTCCGGCCTGATCATCACTATCGGGACCGATATCCTCTCCTCCATCCTCTCGATCCCTCATCCTCATCCTCCGACTCATCATCATCCTCACCCTCCGGACCAGGAGATCTCTCTAACCGATGTAGTCTCATCCGTCGAATGGTCCGAGTCCCAATGGGGTATCCCCGTGATCTAGTGTCCATCGGAGTATCCTCGAAACTCACCCCGAAATGCCCGAAGATCAAAGTCGGGAAGCCTCCCATAGCAAAGGTTCCGCATGCTAGGCCGCGAGAACTAAGTCCAGCATGACCTGCTGAATGATGTAGGAAAGATCGATCTCGAAGCCCATGTAGATGCGGTAAATGACCAAGGCCTCCATCACCGTGACCCGATGGTGATGTCCGGCTTTCGGCATGATGTTTCGGCCGACTATGCGACCGATAATACGTGCAGAACCCGTCATCCGTCCGCTAGTCCACGGTGTGAAGCATCGGCGGCTATCCCATAGCGTAGAGCATATCTCGCGAAGCTCGTACGGCATCGGATGGCTGTCCGGATCTGCTCCTGCAGGTATCCACACACACCTTTGTGGATAGTAAGGGACCTGCAAGATCTCGGCCGGTGTCCGGGTAGAGAAGCGAATCCGAGTCTGAAGGACCCCGCTCCCGAGAACAAGTCGGAGTGGATGTCCCCGGCCCCAGAGCCTCCTCTCGTGTAAGTAAGGTTGCTTGAAGAACAACCTCACTAGCTCCGGGTATACCGGCAAATCCTCGGTGAAGAGGTGAGTCCACCGTAAAGTGTCGAACCTCTGCCGGATTCTAAAGGCTACGAGCTGGCGTAAGTGAAGTAGACGCCCCATCTCGATGTTACAATAGCTGAAGTAGGCCTCGTACGAAACTCGGCCCGAGGTGTGTCAAATAGGTCCGGTCTCCTAACCTCCTCTCCGGGCTCGAAAGGAACCCGACCTCTCGCCCCCGAGAGCACCTACGATGCGACCTCGACCTCTACCACCTCCTCGTCCTCCCCTCTGCATGATGTGTCTGTGGAAGAGACAAGAGACAATTCCAATTAGTGCTATTTCAAGATTTGAGCCAAAAGGGTATTTTCGTAATTTTTCGGAAAATTTCATATTTTGGGGGAAATTTGATTTGAACATACTAGCATGTGCACAATACTTGGAATTTCATGTCTATGAAGTTGTTTTGATGAAAATCGATCGAAAACATGGATTAAAGCGAAAAATTCAGCAAGAAGGAATTTGGGGATTTTGCAATTTAGGTCAAAATTGGATTTTTGAAAAGTTGAAATTGGTTAAATCAAATTGTATGGACCCATCTACAATGTCATCTTGAGCATGTAGCATTTGATCTCGTGCGAAAATTTCAAGCGGTTTGAGAGAAAACGAAATTTTTCTAAAGAATGGTTACTCTGAGAAGTGGGCGTGGTGAATCCAGTGGTCATGGTGGTGGTGAAGTACCTCAGGGAGGTGGTGAAGTACCTCATGGAGGTGGTGAGATACCAAATGCTGATCGGGGTACTCATGAGATCCCCGGTGCCCCGAATGTTGGAAGTTTGAGAGATATTGCCAATATCATGGGCAATATGATGCAGCAGCACAAGCAGCTCGGTTCAACCAGATGTTGGTGGGTTTCATGACTCGCATAATGAGACCCGGGCTGGTGCTAATGTGAATCCTCATGCCGCGATTCCGAATGCGGGAGGTTTAGCTGGAACTCCTCATACTACGCCGATGGAGAGTTTTCTCGAAGATGCAAGTACCCACTTTCCATTGGAGTTACCAAGGACCCCTTGTTTCCTAACAAGTGGCTTCGTGAGTTGGAGAAGGCTTTCCGGCATCTGCAATGCTCGGAAGCTCGGAAGATTTTGTTTGCGTTGAGCAGAAGTTGCAACAAGAAGGCGATGCATGGTGGATCTCCACTCGTCCTGTTTTGGAAGGTTTGCATGCGGGAGTTGTAACTTGGGGAGTTATTCAAAGAGGCTTTTTGTATGAACTACTTTCCCGAGGCGGTGAAGGATGCAAAGGAAGCGGAGTTTATGATTCGACTCAAGGAACTTTGTCTGTGTTGGAGTACCAACGAAGTTCGAGGAGCTTCATTTCTTTGCTCCAGATTCTTTGAAGGAAGACCTCGCCAAAGCAAAGAAGTTCTTCAAAGGACTGCGCCTCGCCATTAAAGCTTACCTCACGAGTCCAGCCTATTGTGAGCTATGCTCAAGTGGTGCGAGAACTCGAAGAAGTTGGAAGAAACAGAGAAGGAAAGTGCTCGTGTGCAAAAGCCTTGGCGATCAAGGAATTCTGGTTTGGTGGATCGCAATGACCGTCGTTATGTGAGACCTACACCCTACCCCACTCCTACCTTTCGAGGCTAAGAGTGTAGGTCGGAACACGGGTTTTCAGCAGCCCGGCCGGTTTAAACAAAGTATGGCGGAAACCGACCACCAGCAAATGCAAGTGCAAGTGCAAGTGCGAGTGCAAGGCCTTTTGTTCGAAGTCCTCTCGTTGCAGCCACCCCCGTTGGATCCAAAGCAATCCCGTTTTGCTTCTACCGCAAGCAAGCTGGTCATTTTGCTCGTGCTCTGTCCGAAGCGGCCCGCCCAAAGCAGCCCGCCCCCCTGGTGAAGAGTGCTCCCGCTCCTCCCTCTCGGTAGAGTTTTCAGTATTTCCAAGATCGAGCAGGATCCAAGCCATGATGTGATTACAGGTGTACATTGTTAGTCGCTTCTATTTCGCATTTGTCTTATTTGATACGGGTGCATCTCATTCGTTCATGTCATCTCGCATTCATCAAGAAGACTAACCTAATCCCCGAGAAGTTGTCTAGTTGTTTATTGATTAGTACACCCACTGGTCCTGTTGTGAAACTAGATAAGGGGTTATCTAGATGTCCTGTGTTGATTGGTGAAAAGAACTTGGAAGCCAATTTTGTGATTCTTGACATGAAGGACTTCGATGTTATTTTGGGAATTGATTGGTTGACAGCCCACAAAGCCGTGTTCCTTTGTTCCTCAAAGAAGATTCAGTTCCATATTCGTGGAAGTCCGGTCTTTGAATTTCAAGGTGAAAAGAGAAGGGTTTGTAAGAAGGTGCTGTTCTGACCGATGCAAGTCTATGCCCTAGTGGATGATGCTTCATCCGAAGGCAAGGGTATAGTGGAGAAAAGAGTCGATGAAGTCGAGTTGTCTGCGACTTTGTTGATGTCTTCCCCGATGATCTATCGGAGTGCCTCCGGACAGAGATGTCGAATTCTCTATTGATCTCGTCCCCGGTGCCGCTCCCGTATCTAAAGCTCCGTATAGGATGGCTCCTACCGAGTTGAAAGAGTTGCAAAATCAGTTGAATGAGCTCATTGATAGAGGTTTCGATACAGCCTAGTGTGTCACCTTGGGGAGCTCCGGTCTTGTTCGTCAAGAAGAAAGACGGTAGTATGCGCTTGTGCATCGACTACCGTGAGTTGAATAAGTTGACTATCAAGAATAGATATCCGCTGCCCGTAATCGATGATCTCTTCGATCAGTTGAAGGGTGCAGTTGTGTTCTCGAAGATTGACTTAAGGTCCGGATATCACCAATTGAAAGTGAAGTCTAGTGATATCTTCAAGACAGCTTTCCGAACGCGGTATGGTCACTACGAGTTTAGAGTCATGCCTTTCGGATTGACCAATGCTCCCGCGGTGTTCATGGACCTCATGAACCGAGTATTTCATGATGTGCTTGATAAGTTTGTGATTGTGTTCATTGATGACATCTTGATCTATTCGAAGAGCGAAGAAGAGCATGCGAGTCATCTAAGTTTCACTTTGCAAAGGTTGCGGGAAAAGAAGTTGTTTGCTAAGTTTAGCAAGTGTGATTTCGGCTTAAGAGAGTGGTTTTCCTTGGTCATGTAGTTTCAGCCGAAGGTATTCGTGTCGATCCTGAAAAGGTCCAAGTCGTGGCTGATTGGGAGAGACCGAAGTCGAGATCGGAAATAAGAAGTTTTCTTGGATTGGCGGGTTACTACCGAAGGTTTATTGAGAACTTTTCTCGGTTGGCTGCTCCTATGACTAAGTTGACCAGGAAAGAAGAGAAGTTTGTTTGGTCCGACGCCCGTGAGAAGAATTTCCAAGAGTTGAAGGATAGATTGACAAGTGCCCCGGTTTTGACTATACCGATAGTTCCGGTGGTATGACAGTTTATACCGATGCGTCAAAGATTGGTTTGGGTTGTGTACTCGATGCAACATGGCAAGGTCGTAGCCTATGCTTCTCGGCAATTGAAGGATTATGAGCGGAATTACCCCACTCACGATCTAGAACTTGCCGCCGTTGTCTTTGCTTTGAAGATTTGGAGACATTATCTTTACGGTGAGAAGATTGCCATTTTCACGGATCATAAGAGTTTGAAATATTTCTTTACCCAAAAGGAGTTGAACATGAGACAAAGGAGATGGTTGGAACTCGTCTCCGATTATGATTGTGATATTCAAGATCATCCTGGGAAAGCAAATGTTGTTGCCGATGCTCTTAGTAGGAAGAACCGGAAGAAGACTTTGGATTTAAATGCTTTGAGTTTACCATTGTGGTCTTCTATTGAGAGTTTTGATTTGGAAATCGTTCCCGAGAATTCTGATTTTATTCTTTCTCGCCATGACGGCAAGATCTGGTCTTAGAGATAAGATTGTTGCTCTCGCAGAGTTCGATCAAGAGTTTTTGACCAAAGTTGAGAAGATTTCTTCGAATCCCGAGTCGGACCCGACTTTGGTATATCCATGGATGGTGCTTTGTTATTTAGAGGAAGACTGTGTGTGCCGCAAACGATGAAGTTAAGAAAGAAATATTGAAGGAAGCCACGAGTCGGTCTTTATCAGTACACCCGGGAAGCACCAAGATGTACAAGGACTTGAAGGAACATTTTTGGTGGATTGGTCTAAAGGCGGATGTTGACGATTTTGTTGCCAAGTGTGAGACTTGCCAACGTGTGAAAGCCGTTCGACAACCTCCATCTGGATTACTTCAACCCCTTCCTATTCCTAGTTGGAAGTGGGAAGATATCTCCATGGACTTTGTGACTAGCTTGCCTCGGACAAGTAAAGGCAATGACACCGTGTGGGTGATTGTTGATAGGTTGACCAAATCAGCCCATTTCATTCCTATGAAGATCACTCATACTGGATAAGCTAGCCAGGCTTTATGTGGATAATGTGGTTCGTCCGCATGGTGTGCCATTGAGTATTGTCTCGGATCGTGATCCTAGGTTCACCTCAAGGTTTTGGAATAGTTTGCAGAAGGCCTTGGGAACCCAATTGAACTTGAGTACAGCTCATCATCCACAGGTCCGATGGACAATCCGAGCGGACAATTCAGACATTGGAAGACATGCTCGATCTTGTGTGGTGGATATGGGTGGTAATTGGGATGAACACCTAGCTTTGGTTGAGTTTGCCTATAACAACAGGTTATCAAGCAACAATAGGCATGGCTCCATTCAAGGCTTTGTATGGTAGTACTTGTAGGACACCTTTGTACTTGGACTCGAGACAGTGAAAGAAAAGTCTTAGGTCCCGAGATGATTGAAGCTACAAGTGCTATGGTAGATATGATAAGAGAAAGGATTAAGTCCGCCCCATCCGAGACAGAAATCTTATGCTGATAAGAGAAGGACCGATTTGGAATTTCAAGTTGGAGAGAAAGTCTTTCTCAAGGTCTCACCAATGAAGGGTGTGATGAGATTCAATGTTAAGGGAAAGCTTAGCCCTCGTTACATTGGACCTTTCGAGATTTTGGAAAAGGTTGGACCTGTTGCGTATCGATTAGCATTACCTCCGCCTCTTGCTGGTGTGCACAATGTGTTCCATATTTCGATGCTCCGAAAATACATAGAGAATCCGGAACACATTTTGCAGCAAGCACTGAAGGACTTAGTGCTGATTTGACCTATGATGAAGAACCGGCCGAAATCCTGGATAGGAAGGACAAGCAACTGCGGAATCGCGCCATTCCTTTGGTGAAGATTTGGTGGAAGAACCATACCCCTGAAGAAGCTTCTTGGGAGAAGGAAGAAGACATGAAGGAGAAGTTTCCTTACCTCTTTGGAAGCACAGTACGCTTTCAATTTCGGGGACGAAATTTCTTTAAGGGGGGAGAATGTGAAACCCAGCCCTAACCTTGACCCGGAAACCTTGTTATTTGTAGGTCCGATGACCCGAAGTAAAGTAAGAAGTCAGCTTTGGGCCATCCCAAGAGAGGACTTGGTGTCCGGCTTTGAATCCATGAAGGTTGATGATGAGGTGTTATTTATGGAAACAGAATCCTGATGAAGATCTAATTAGTTGATGGACTTGGAGTGATCTCTATCTTGGTTTGAAGGCATTTCTACCTACTAGGTAAGTCACTTGACTTGTGTACAAAACCCCTTTAGGTTTGGATTTGATCCGGGCCTTCAATTCCCTGTTTTGGCCTTCTTCTCGCATTGGTCGACTGATTGGTCGATCGGGGCGATCGACCAATCCACTCGACCAATGGGTCTTGTCTTTGGCAATTAGGTTGATTCTTGCTCTATTTAAGCCTAACCTCGAGTCCACTTCGTATTTGCTGCCTCCAAACCCTCTCGGAACGAACCAAAGACCTCTCGCAAGTCATCTCTCTTGCATCCTTGGAGTTTTTTTGGCGGATCTTCGTCGGAACTCTTCTTTTTGCATCAAAAGGTATGTCTACTCTCTCTTCTTCTCCTACATCTTTGTTTTTCTTTCCTTTTTGAGTTGAGACAGAGAAGAGATGCTGCATCCTCTGTTGCAAACATCTCGAACATGTTCTCATGATCATCCTAAGGATTAAAGGCTAGAACAATGATCTTAACCATGATCATTGCAAGCTTTTGAAGGATTCATGATCAAACCATGATTTAATCTCTGTTAATTTCCTAATCTGAATTCTGATCTCTTTGGATCTTCTTTCATTGATCATGTTAGTGGTTAATGGTTGTGTTTTCTTTCTATGATCCATAATCCATAGAATTCTAGTTGTTCTCTTCTACCTTACTATGTGTTCTTCATGATGCATGATAGTACATATATGGTAGGTTTTATTTCCTTATTTAGATTCATGCTTCTAAGCCTTATACCATGAAGACCTATGCATGTTTTCATGTTTTCATTACCAAAAGCAATGATCCATCTTCCTATTGTTCTTGTCCTTGTTTTCTATTTCAAAATTCATCAAGATCCATGTTTGATTTATTTATGGTAACTTTTTGTTTCCTAATTGGGATCTTGATACCTTGATTTGATTAGTGTTTTGAGGTCCCCTATATGTTAGAATACTACTGATGTAGTCTACCCCTTGATTAGTACCCTTTTGAACCACCAAATTCGGGTTTCATATCTCAAAACTCTGATTTTCTAAGCTATCGCTCCGCATTGGTCGACTGATTGGTCGACTGGACCACTCGACCAATCCACTCGACCAATGAGTACAAAGCAACTCCGAATTGGTCCGTTTCGGATGTTTTGCTATATTTTCTGTTAGGAATCTTTCCTAATATGTTGTATATACTTGTTTAGGACCTTCTTCTCAAGTTTGCCAAGATCTTACTTGATTTCTTAGGATTCTTTGCGAGTTATAAAAGGTAAGGATGGTTATTTCCTTAATTACATAGATAGCATGAATCTAGTTTCTATATTTGAATATCATTAATATGTTTCCTAAATTAGATTCTTACAATGATATACTACTGTTGCATAACTTTGATTACAGTAGCATTACTTATTCATATTGAATTGATTCATGTATGACTTACTTACCAATGTTATACAAATGTTTGTAAATATTGATTTCTTTCCATATATGGAGTTACCATATATGTGATGATATGAATTGATGCATGTGTATGCTTACGTATGGTTTGGGAAGGAGAGGTGTCCTTTTGACATTTCTGTCCTTGGACTACTACGGGAATATTATGGGATGTTTCCGGAGATGCCCTCCGGACACCTTCCTAAACTGTTGGATGACATATCTAGGATTGTCTAGTAGTGTTTGGCTAGGATGTCCTGTTATGTCGACCCTAATCGGAGGGGTATTGAGACCGAACGACCCGTGGTAGCAATGGGGATTCATGGGCGCTCAAGACCGGTAACCAACCCGTGAGAGGACAGGAATCACATTGTGGGGGCCATTTATTGGTAGGGTTGCATATGGTTAGACTTGGGCTCACGGGCGCTTAAGACCGGTAACCAACCCGTGAGAGGACGTGAGAGCTTCCCGTTTACCATATGTGGATGATCAATAGGGTTGGTGAGTCCGTAGTCAGGGACTATGAGGACTCTAGTGTGAAGGATACCGGAAAGGATCGTCGGGGGACGAGGAATGGAAGTATCTGGATCTGACTTGATGTAACCAAGTAGAAGACTTGCATTTTGGCTAGGTATTACCCTGACATGCGCCGGTACTTATACCAAATGGTTGTGAGAGAGTGTGTTGACTTAACCCCCTGCCAAGGTTTGTCCTGAGGGATGAAGGACCCATTACCAATCGGCTGCTCAAGACCGGTGAAATGATCCGTGAGAGAATCCAAGATATCTTAAATGGTTGAGGATGTGAGTGGACTTTCCTAAAGAAGTACGGTGTTATGACTTAAAGCATGTCTGCCAATAGAGACCAGCATACATAGAGTTAGAATCATTCATTCATTGGTTGTCTCATATCATATTGCATTATGTTTGTTCTGGAATTCTGCCATGTATGTTATTATGGATTTTAACTGCCTTACTGAGTTTCTTTGAAACTCATTCCTTTATTGTACAATGTTGTTAGACTATCCTGCAGGTACTGAATACTATGACGGTCCCTATGAGGAAGCGCAAGGCGAAGAGGCATATCTCCAGGAAGGTGATTGCGGTTACCACAATTACTCTGAAGATTCCACGGGTGGTTATGCTCCGTACGATGCTTAGTCCGACCATTGAGTGGAAGCGTCCTTGTGCTATTTATGAGATCTACACCTACAAGGATGTCGTCTACAAAGTGGAGAATAATTTAGTTACCCAATGTACTTGCTACTGGGATTAGCTTTTATCTAGTTTATTCTTTCGAGCTACTTTTCCGCTGGATGTAAAGTGGGATTTTTGCTTCACTTTACTTATCTGTTGACACTCTGATTATATATTTAGTATTCCGTTTCGTTTATGATTCATTCTTTCATTATTGGATCTATGATTTATCTTCCGCACTCTTGTTATGGTTGTTCATGATTATGTTATTGCTTATGTGGGAGGTTGATCACTCGATACCTGATCTTCGGGCTATGGATCACACTCTCGGGTATGCCAGATAGGGTACCGGCTGGGAGGGCGTGACAATAATAATCTTGTAGAAATATTGTGAAGATGCGTTTCGGGAAGATGCATTAATCTTCTCCACTACTTCATTTATTGCAAAGTCCGCACGTTTCCCTTCTGCGAAGTTCAAACATTTTCTTGCCTTTGTATACCATTCACTGTTTCCAATGAATCGGAAATACATCCATTATTTTAATGGAGGTGCGACGATTGGAGGTATCTCTGCATCAGGTGCTCGCTTCCACATGTTTCCATGTGGCATCCCTCCGACCGCTGATCTTGCTTTCTGTGGATTTCGAAGCGTCATTTCGATCTAGGTCGTCGGTTGTCCTTAGCCTTCAACCGTCGGGTGACAAGTGATGCAGCTCATCCTTCTCTTGGTGTAGCTCATCCTTCTCATCCTTCGCCTGAATTAGTGTCAAACGAGTTTGACAGAGCGTTGGAATGGTGTACTGCTGCTCGAATGACTTCTGAGAGCGCAGTTCTTTCCAAACTTCCAGATGAAGTCTTTACGAAGTCACTGGTGATGTAAGTCTTTCTTCATTATCCTCTGATTTTGAAAAATTACTTTTCTGCTCCTCGTTAACTCGGAAGTTTTTTGCAGGAGTCTTGCTGGTAACTTCGACAACCAAGTGGAAGCAGTTACTAGGCTCAGTAGATTGAGCAATGAAGTTTCTAGGCTTCGGGAAATCTCCGAAGCTAAAGATGTTGAGATTGCTCGCCTTCGGAATCTAGCTTGGGAGGTGGCAGGAGAAAAAAATTCGATGATTGGTCGTCTTCGGTCAGACTTGGATGATGCCAGGGAGAAGATCCGGCGATGGAGCGAACAGTTGGAAAGTCGGAGCCAAAGGATCCGAAACGTTACCGAAAGGCAAGCTGTCGTTCCTTTGCCCGAATCCCTTCCAACTGATGTTCGTAGAGCCTACGTCTTCAAGTATTTACACAGTAAGCCTTTAGTTGATATGCTGAATGCTTATAACTTGCAAAGCGTCGGGATGGTGAGAACGAAGTATGGGAATCAATATTAAGGAAGGATCCTCATTTTGATACGACTCCCTACAGTGCTGTTTGCCATCCTGAAGTATTTACTGACCTGGGTATTCCTCCTCCCGATTGGACCAAGGATAAGATTGATCCTCCACCTTCCGATCCAGATATTATGCATTATCTGGAAGATTCTCCTATTTATTCTCCCCTGGAAGAAGTTAATTATGACGAGCTTGTCTTGAATGCGAGTTTGGTCGAGGACCATGCTTCTCCTGGACAAAGAGTATGAAATTGCGGAGGATTTTATGCATACCGAAATATTTTTGTAATCCTCATTTCTTCTCTTCTTTTCCTTGAATCCCCACCAATGGTTGACTCATATGTTTGTTCTAGCAAAGTCGCGTTGATCTTGTATAACTTCTCTACAGTCACCTATGATGACTTTCTTTTTTGACCGAAGATTGTATCCAGCTCTTGTAATTGTTTTGATACTGGCCTCTTTGGATCTTTTGAAGAAATAAGAAATTAACTTTATCTTGAACTTTGCTAGCCACTTGAATCGCTGTTGCATTAGGTCTTAGTTGTTTGAAACAATGCCTTTACTTAAGGATTTCCGGAGAAATACAATAAGTCTGAGAAGGAACTCACTCGGGTTTTAAACCGATGCCTTTACTTAAGGATTTCCGGAGAAATACAATAAGTTTGAGAAGGAACTCACTCGGGTTTTAAACCGATGCCTTTACTTAAGGATAATTCAAAAATTCAATAAGTCTTGAAGGAACTTACTCGGGTTTTAAACCGACGCCTTGCAAAAGGAACTCACTCGGATTTTCATCCGATGCCTCGACTTAAGTAAGTCCAAAAATTTCCATAAGTGTTGAAGGACCCACACGAATTTTCATCCGATTCCTTATAGTTGGATCTTGTTCTTGAATGTGGTGTATGATGCCCCCCAATCAAAAGATAGTTTGTTGAAAGCCAAAAATTGCATTGATTGAGTTGAAAATGATTACATCGCGAACAAAATTGAAATCATCCTCAAGGATAAAACTTTTTTAGATGCCTAGCATTCCACGAACGATCCAACTCTTTCTGGGTGTTGATGTTCTTCAGCCTGTAAGCTCTTGAACCGACCGGTTTCACAACCATATAAGGTCCTTCCCAGGAAGGGTCTAATTTTCTTTGGTGACGCGGGTCGGAAGCTAGGGTGTTTCTCAACACCAAATCTCCGGCTAAGTACCGACGATTCTTCACTCGAGTATTATAATGAGACGCTATCCTTCTTTGATAATGTTGAGTTCGTGCTATTGCCTTTGCCCGAACTTCGTCCAACAAATCAAGACTATCAAGCAGCCCTTGTTCATTTGCTTTTTCCTCGAACTCACGATCCCGTAATGTCCCCGCCATTATCTCCACTGGTGCCAATGCTTCGGAATCATATGCCAACCTGAATGGAGTTTCTCCTGTGGGTGTTCGAACCGTAGTTCTATAAGCCCACAGTACATTATGAAGTTCTTCGACCCAAGAAGCTTTGTCAGCTTCGAGTCTTCTCTTTATTCCTTCTAGTAGCATTCGGTTAGTAACCTCTACCTGTCCATTGCTTTGGGGGTATGCCACTGAGGACATACGATGCTCGATCATATATGTTCCACAGAATTGCTCAAATTGTGGACAGTCGAACTGAGTACCATGGTCAGTGACAATAATCTTTGGAATCCCAAAGCGATATATGATTGATTCAAACACAAATTTCTCCACTTTTTTCTCAGTAATTGCTGCCAGTGCACTGGCTTCTACCCATTTTGTGAAGTAATCAATTGCTACTATCAGATATTCCCGTCCGCCTGATGCCTTGGTGAATTTGCCCATGATATCAATTCCCCACATTGCAAAGGGAATGGGATTTAGAATTGAAGTCATAGTTTCCGCCGGGCGCTTCGATACTGTAGCATGAATTTGACAGTTACCACATCGACGAACGTATTCCATAGCAGCCTCTTGGACCTTATGTCACGCCCTCCCAGCCGGTACCCTATCTGGCATACCCGAGAGTGTGATCCACAGCCCGAAGATCAGGTATCGAGTGATCAACCTCCCACATAAACAATAACATAATCATGAACAATCATAACAAGAGTGCGGAAGATAAATCATAGATCCAATAAAGAAAGAATGAATCATAAATGAATCAGAATAATAGATATAATCAGAGTATCAAATAGATAAGTAAAGTGAGGCAAAAATCCCACTTTACAACCAGCGGAAAAGTAGCTCTAAAGAATAAACTAGACAAAACCTAATCCCAGTAGCAATTACATTGGGTAACTAAATTGTTCTCCACTTTATAGACAACATCCTTGTAAGTGTAAATCTCATAAATAGCACAAGGACGCTTCCACTCAATGGTCGGACTAAGCATCGTACGGAGCATAACCACTCGCGGGATCTTCAGAGTAATTGTGGTAACCGCAATCACCTTCCTGGAGATATGCCTCTTCGCCTTGTGCTTCTTCATAGGGACCGTCATAGTACTCAAGACTGCAAGATAGTCTAACAACATTGTACAATAAAGGAATGAGTTTCAAAGAAACTCGGTAAGGCGATTAAAATCCATAATAACATAAATGGCAGGATTCCAGAACAATCATGAATGCAATATGATATGAGACAAGCAATGAATGAATGAATCTAACTCTATGTATGCTGGTCTCTATTGGCAGACATGCTTTAAGTCATAGCACCGTACTTCTTTAGGAAAGTCCACTCACATCCTCAACCATTTAAGATATCTTGGATTCTCTCACGGATCATTTCACCGGTCTTGAGCAGCCGATTGGTAATGGGTCCTTCATCCCTCAGGACAAACCTTGGCAGGGGGTTAAGTCAACACACTCTCTCACAACCATTTGGTATAAGTACTTTGGCGCATGTCGGGGTAAAACCTAGCCAAATGCAAGTCTTCTACTTAGTTACATCAAGTCAGATCCAGATACGTCCATTCCTCGTCCCTGACGATCCTTTCCGGTATCCTTCACACTAGAGTCCTCATAGTCCCTGACTACGGACTCACCAACCCTATTGATCATCCACATATGGTAAACGGGAAGCTCTCACGTCCTCTCACGGGTTGGTTACCGGTCTTAAGCGCCCGTGAGCCCAAGTCTAACCATATGCAACCCTACCAATAAATGGCCCCCACAATGTGATTCCTGTCCTCTCACGGGTTGATTACCGGTCTTGAGCGCCCATGAATCCCCATTGCTACCACGGGTCGTTCGGTCTCAATACCCCTCCGATTAGGGTCTAACATAACAGGACATCCTAGCCAAACACTACTAGACAATCCTAGATATGTCATCCAACAGTTTAGGAAGGTGTCCAGAGGGCATCTCCGGAAACATCCCATAATATTCCCGTAGTAGTCCAAGAACAGAAGTGTCAAAAGGACACCTCTCCTTTCCAAACCATACTTAAGCATACACATGCATCAATTCATATCATCACATATATGGTAACTTCATATATGGAAAGAAATCAATAATTACAATCACTTGTATAACATTGGTAAGTAAATCATACATGAATCAATTTAATATGAATAAGTAATGCTACTGTAATCAAAGTTATGCAACAGTAGTATATCATTGTAAGAATCTAATTTAGGAATCATATCTATGATATTCAAATATAGAAACTAGATTCATGCTATCTATGTAATTAAGGAAATAACCATCCTTACCTTTTATAACTCGCAAAGGAATCCTAAGAAATCAAGTAAGATCTTGGCAAACTTGAGAAGAAGGTCCTAAACAAGTATATACAACATATTAGGAAAGATCCCTAACAGAAAAGATACCAAAACATCCAACATAGACCAATTCTGGAGTTGCTTTGTACTCATTGGTCGAGTGGATTGGTCGACCGGTCCATCGACCAATGCGACTTGATAGCCTATAAAATCAGAGTTTTAAGATATGAAATCCAAATTCGGTGGTTCAAAAGGGTACTAATCAAGGGGTAGACTACATCAGTAGTATTCTAACATATAGGGGACCTCAAAACACCAATCAAATCAAGATATCAAGATCCAAATTAGGAAACAAAAAGTTACCATAATTAAATCAACCATGGATCTTGATGAATCTGAAATAGAAAACAAAGACAATAACAATAGGAGGATGGATCATTGCTTCAGGTAAAGGTATCATGAAAACATACATAGATCTTCATGGAATAAGGCTTAGAAGCATAAATCTAAATAAGGAAATAAAACCTACCATATATGTAACTACCATGCATCATGAAGAACACATAGTATGGTAGAAGAGAACAACTAGAAATCTATAGATTATGGATCATGGAAAGAAAACACAGTAATTAACTACTAACATGATCAACATAGAAGATCCAAAGAGATCAGAATTCAGATTAGAAGTTTAACAAAGATTAGATCATGATTTGATCATGATTCCTTCAAAAGCTTGCAATGATCATGGTTAAGATCATTGTTCTAGCCTCAAATCCTTAGGATGATCATGAGAACATGTTCAGAGATGTTTGCAACAGAGAATGCAGCATCTCTTCTACTGTCTCAACTCAAAAAGGAAAGAAAAACAAAGATGGAGGAGAAGAAGAGAGAGTAGACATACCTTTTGATGCAAAAAGAAGAGTTTCGACGAAGATCCGTCAAGAAAACACCAAGGATGCAAGAGAGATGACTTGCAGAGGTCTTTGGTTCGTTCCAGAGAGTTTGGAGGCAGCAAATACGAAGTGGACTCGAGATTGGACTTAAATAGAGCAAGAACAACCTAATTGCCAAAGACAGCACTCATTGGTCGAGTGGATTGGTCGACTGGTCCGATCGACCAATCAGTCGACCAATGCTCGACAAAGACAAGACCAAAACAGGGAATTGAAGGTCCAGATCAAATCCAATCCTAAAGGGGTTTTGCACACAAGTCAAGTGACTTACCTAATAGGTAGAAATGCCTTCAAACCGAGATAGAGAGCACTCCAAGTCCATCAACTAATTAGATCTTCATCAGGATTCAGTTTCCAAAAATAGAACCTCATCATCAACTTTCATGGATTCAAAGCCAGACACCAAGTCCTCCACTGGGATGGCCCAAAGCTGACTTCTTACTTTACTTCGGGTCATCGGACCTACAAATAACAAGGTTTCCGGGTCAAGGTTAGGGCTGGGTTTTACATTCTCCCCCCCTTAAAGAAATTTCGTCCCCGAAATTGAAAGCGTACCTGTGCTTCCAAAGAGGTAAGGAAACTTCTCCTTCATATCTTCTTCCTTCTCCCAAGAAGCTTCTTCGAGGGTATGGTTCTTCCACCGAATCTTCACCAAAGGAATGGTGCGATTCCGCAGCTGCTTGTCCTTCCTATCCAAGATTTCGGCCGGTTCTTCATCATAGGTCAAATCAGCACTAAGTCCTTCAGGTGCTTGCTGCAAAATGTGTTCCGGATTCTCTATGTATTTTCGGAGCATCGAAATATGAAACACATTGTGCACACCAGCAAGAGGCGGAGGTAATGCTAATCGATACGCAACAGGTCCAACCTTTTCCAAAATCTCGAAAGGTCCAATGTAACGAGGGCTAAGCTTTCCCTTAACATTGAATCTCATCACACCCTTCATTGGTGAGACCTTCAGAAAGACTTTCTCTCCAACTTGAAATTCCAAATCGGTCCTTCTCTTATCAGCATAAGATTTCTGTCTCGACTGGGCAGACTTAATCCTTTCTCTTATCATATCTACCATAGCACTTGTAGCTTCAATCATCTCAGGACCTAAGACTTTTCTTTCACCTGTCTCAGTCCAGTACAAAGGTGTCCTACAAGTACTGCCATACAAAGCCTTGAATGGAGCCATGCCTATTGTTGCTTGATAACTGTTATTATAGGCAAACTCAACCAAAGCTAGGTGTTCATCCCAATTACCACCCATATCCACCACACAGGATCTGAGCATGTCTTCCAATGTCTGAATTGTCCGCTCAGATTGTCCATCAGACTGTGGATGATGAGCCGTACTCAAGTCTCACACGTTGGCAACAAAATCATCAACATCCGCCTTTAGACCAATCCACCAAAAATGTTCCTTCAAGTCCTTGTACATCTTGGTGCTTCCCGGGTGTATAGTAAAGACCGATTGGTGTGCTTCCTTCAATATTTCTTTCTTAACTTCTTCGTTTGCAGGCACACACAGTCTTCCTCTAAACAACAAAGCACCATCCATGGATATACCAAAGTCGGGGTCCGACTCGAGGATTCGAAGAAATCTTCTCAACTTTGATCAAAAACTCTTGATCGAACTTCTGCAGAGCAACAATCTTATCTCTAAGACCAGATCTTGCCGTCATGGCAGAAAGAATAAAATCAGAATTCTCAGGGACGATTTCCAAATCAAAACTCTCAATAGAAGACCACAATGGTAAACTCAAAGCATTCAAATCCAAATTCTTCTTCTGGTTCTTCCTACTAAGAGCATCAGCAACAACATTTGCTTTCCCAGGGTGATACTGAATATCACAATCATAATCGGAGACTAGTTCCAACCATCTCCTTTGTCTCATGTTCAACTCCTTTTGGGTAAAGAAGTATTTCAAACTCTTATGATCCGTGAAAATGGCAATCTTCTCACCGTAAAGATAATGTCTCCAAATCTTCAAAGCAAAGACAACGGCGGCAAGTTCTAGATCTTGAGTGGGGTAATTCCGCTCATAATCCTTCAATTGCCGAGAAGCATAGGCTACGACCTTGCCATGTTGCATCAGTACACAACCCAAACCAATCTTTGACGCATCGGTATAAACGGTCATACCACCGGAACTATCAGGTATAGTCAAAACCGGGGCACTTGTCAATCTATCTTTCAACTCTTGGAAATTCTTCTCACAAGCGTCAGACCAAACAAACTTTTCTTCTTTCCTGGTCAACTTAGTCATAGGAGCAGCCAACCGAGAAAAGTTCTCAATAAACCTTCGGTAGTAACCCGCCAATCCAAGAAAACTTCTTATTTCCGTTACTGACTTCGGTCTTTCCCAATCAGCCACAGCTTGGACCTTTTCAGGATCGACACGAATACCTTCGGCTGAAACCACATGACCAAGGAATACCACTCTCTTAAGCCAGAAATCACACTTGCTAAACTTAGCGAACAACTTCTTTTCTCGCAACCTTTGCAAGGTGAAACTTAGATGACTCGCATGCTCTTCTTCGCTCTTCGAATAGATCAAGATGTCATCAATGAAAACAATCACAAACTTATCAAGCACATCATGAAATACTCGGTTCATGAGGTCCATGAACACCGCAGAGCATTGGTCAATCCGAAGGGCATGACTCTAAACTCGTAGTGACCATACCGCGTTCGGAAAGCTGTCTTGAAGATATCACTAGACTTCACTTTCAATTGGTGATATCCGGACCTTAAGTCAATCTTTGAGAACACAACTGCACCCTTCAACTGATCGAAGAGATCATCAATTCTGGGCAGCGGATATCTATTCTTGATAGTCAACTTATTCAACTCACGGTAGTCGATGCACAAGCGCATACTACCGTCTTTCTTCTTGACGAACAAGACCGGAGCTCCCCAAGGTGACACACTAGGCTGCACGAAACCTCTATCTATGAGCTCATTCAACTGATTTTGCAACTCTTTCAACTCGGTAGGAGCCATCCTGTACGGAGCTTTAGATACCGGAGCAGCACCGGGGGACGAGATCAATAGAGAATTCGACATCTCTGTCCGGAGGCACTCCCGATAGATCATCGGGGAAGACATCAACAAAGTCGCAGACAACTCGACTTCATCGACTCTTTTCTCCACTATACCCTTGCCTTCGGATGAAGCATCATCCACTAGGGCATAGACTTGCATCGGTCCGAGACAGCACCTTCTTACAAACCCTTCTCTTTTCACCCCGAAATTCAAGGACCGGACTTCCACAAATATGGAACTGAATCTTCTTTGAGGAACAAAGGAACACAGCTTTGTGGGCTGTCAACCAATCAATTCCCAAAATAACATCGAAGTCCTTCATGTCAAGAATCACAAAATTGGCTTCCAAGTTCTTCTCACCAATCAACACGGGACATTTAGATAACCCCTTATCTAGTTTCACAACAGGACTAGTAGGTGTACTAATCAATAAACAACTAGACAACTTCTCGGGGATTAGGTTAGTCTTCTTGATGAATGCGAGATGACATGAACGAATGAGATGCACCCGTATCAAATAAGACAAATGCAGAAATAGAAGCGACTAACAATGTACCCGTAATCACATCATGGCTTGGATCCTGCTCAGCACTAGAAATACTGAAAACTCTACCGGAGGGAGGAGCAGGAGCACTCTTCACCACAGGGCAGGCTGCTGGGCGAGGCCGCCCGGACGAGCACGAGCAAAATGACCAGCTTGCTTGCGGTAGAAGCAAACGGGATTGCTTTGGATCCAACAGGGGTGGCTGCAACAGAGGGCTTCGAACAAAAGGCCTTGCACTTGCACTTGCACTTGCACTTGCACTTGCTGGTGGTCGGTTTCCGCCATCTTGTCTAAACCGGCCGGGCTGCTGAAAACCCGTGTTCGACCTACACTCTTAGCCCGAAAGGTAGGAGTGGGGTAGGGTGTAGGTCTCACAAAACGACGGTCATTACGATCCACCAAACCAGAATTCCTTGATGCCAAGGCTTTTGCACACGAGCACTTTCCTTCTCTGTTTCTTCCAACTTCTTCGAGTTCTGCACCACTTGAGCATAGCTCACTATAGGCTGGACTGTAAGGTAAGCTTTAATGGCGTGGCGCGATCCTTTGAAGAACTTCTTTGCTTTGGCGAGGTCTTCCTTCAAAGAATCCGGAGCAAAGAAATGAAGCTCCTCGAACTTCGTTGGTACTCCAACACGAGACGAGTTCCTTGAGTCGGAATCATAAACTCAGCTTCCTTCGCATCTTTTACCGCCTCGGGAAAGTAATTCATTCAAAAAGCCTCCTTGAATAACTCCCAAGTTACAACTCCTGCATGCAAACCTTCCAAAAACAGGGACGAGTGGAGATCCACCATGCATCGGCTTCTTGTTGCAACCACTGTTCAGCAAACAAAATCTTACGAGCGTCCGAGCATTGCGGATGTCGGAAAGCCTTCTCCAACTCACGAAGCCACTTGTTAGGAAACAAGGGGTCCTTGGTAACTCCGGTAAAAGTGGGTACTTGCATCTTGAGAAAACTCTCCATCAGGCGAGTATGAGGAGTTCCAGCTAAACCTCCCGCATTCGGGGATGCGGCATGAGGATTCACATTAGCACCAGCCCGGGTCTCATTATGCAAAGTCATGAAACCCACCAACATCTGGTTGAACCGAGCCGCTTGCTGCTGCATCATATTGCCCATAATATTGGCAATATCTCCGAAACTTCCAACATTCGGGGCACCGGGGATCTCATGGGTACCCCGATCAACATTTGGTATCCCACCACCTCCATGAGGTACTTCACCACCTCCCCGAGGTATTTCACCACCTCCATGACCACTTTGGATTCACCACGCCCACTTCTCGGAGTAACCATTCTGCAAAACCGAGAACTCAAAATACCGAATTTCGAAGATTCAACATAAACCACAAGTCCAAATGATTTGAAAACTTAAATCATGCTCAAATATATCCATATAGTCATCAAACAATATTCCATAAGGCAAAAATCACATTTTCCAAAAATTCAACAGCAAATGAGGTCTCGTGACCATTGGTCGAGTGATTGGTCGAGTGACCCGGTCGACCAATGAGTCGACCAATGCGACGAGAATGCGAAAATTCGCATTATAAGCCTCATTTTCACATTCCAACCTCATTCTAACTTCTTCCAAAGGTGAGAGAGCTCTAGGGAAAATCTCCAAGAGTTCCCACAAGTGTTCTTGAGGTGATTTAGTGCTTCAACAACAACACCACAACACACCATCTTCACAAACAAGGTAAACCTCTTAATCTTCCTTCCATTTTCATCTTCTCATGCTTGCATTTCAATAAAACCATGCTTTACTTGTATCCAATGCTAGAAATCATGCTTAGGAATGCTTAGAAACATATTCCTTAGGTTTTAAACACAATGCCATGCATAGACAACAAGTTTTAACACATTGGTGCTCATCTCGCAAAGTTTTATACGAAATCGACATCTTTAGAAAAATTTCGTTTTCTCTCAAATAGCTTGAAATTTTCGCACGAGATCAAATGCTACATGCTCAAGATGACATTGTAGATAGGTCCATACAATTTGATTTAACCAATTTCAACTTTTCAAAAATCCAATTTTGACCTAAATTGCAAAATCCCCAAATTTCCTTCTTGCTGAATTTTTCGCTTTAATCCAAGTTTTCGATTGATTTTCATCAAACAAACTTCATAGACATGAAATTCCAAGTATTGCGCACATGCTAGTATGTTCAAATCAAATTTCCCCCAAATTTGAAATTTTCCGAAAATTACGAAAATACCCTTTTGGCTCAAATCTTAAAATAGCACTAATTGGAATTGTCTCTTGTCTCTTTCACAGATACACTATGCAAAGGGGAGGGCGAGGACGAGGTAGAGGTCGTGGTCGCATCGTAGGTGCTCTTAGGGGCAGAGGTCGGGTTCCTTGAGCCTAGACGGGAGGTTAGGAGACCGGACATGTTTGACACACCTCGGGCCGAGTTCCTGTACGAGGCCTACTTCGATTCTTGCAATATCGAGATGGGACATCTACTTCACTTACGCCAGCTCAGAGCCTTTAGGATTCGGCAAAGGTTCGACACATTGCAGTGGACTCATCTCTTCACCGAGGATCTACCGGTATACCCGGAACTAGTGAGGTTGTTCTTCAGCAACCTTACTTACACAGAGGAGGCTCGAGGCCAAGGACATCCACTTAGACTTGTCCTCGGGAGCGGGGGTCTTCCGGACTCAGATTCGCTTCTCTACCCGGACACTTGGCTGAGATCTTGCGGGTTCCTTACTATCCACAGCGGTGTGTGTGGATACCTGCGGAGCAGATCCTGGACAGCCATCGATGCCGTACGAGCTTCGCGAGATATGCTCTACGCTATGGGATAGCCGTCGATGCTTCACTCCGTGGACTAGCGGACGGATGACGGGTTCTGCACGGATTATCGGTCGCATAGTCGGCCGAAACATCATGCCGAAAGCCGGACATCACCATCGGGTCACGGTGATGGAGGCCTTAGTCATCTACCGCATCTACATGGGCTTCGAGATCGATCTCTCCTACATCATTCAGTGGGTCATGCTGGACTTAGTTCTGCGGCCTAGCATGCGGAACCTTTGCTATGGGAGGCTACCGACTTTGATCTTCGGGCATTTCGGGGTGAGTTTCGAGGATACACCGGTGGACACTAGATCACGGGGATACCCTATTGGGACTCGGACCATTCGTCGGATGAGACTACAGCGATCGGAGAGATCTCCTGGTCCGGAGGGTGAGGATGATGATGAATCGGAGGATGAGGATCGGGGATCGGAGGATGGAGGAGAGGATATCGGTCCAGATAGTGATGATCAGGCCGGAGATGATGCAGATATGCGCGAGGCTGAGCCTGTGCATCACGAGTTTCCTTCATCACACTTCGAGGTAGGTGGCCCTTCACATGCAGTTCCGGAGACTTCAGATCTTGGAGCACGGATGAGATCGATGACTTCCATGCTAGAGAGAATGGAGGTCAGACGGGAGCAGATGTACGAGAGGATGGAGTCACGACGAGGATAGGATAGAGCATCGGGTGACTCGGCTAGCGGAGGAGTTCGAGCATACGAGAGATCGGAGCGGATCACCTAGATAGACTGTACCTTAGGATTTCCATTTATGCATTTCAAATATAATCGTTGTAAAAACTTTTGAAATTAATGAAGTTTCATTTTGTTCCTCTTTAATTATTGTATGTTATGCAACTTTCTTTTCCTTGCATTAGTGACATTTGTTCAAGTATAATTATGGTATGTTATTCAGAAATGTTCTGTTATGCCTCAAAGGTCAAGTTTCTAATTCAGGTGTTCTATTATTCACTTCTAAGAGTAGAAGAGTCATTTCAGATCAATGACTCGGGAATGTTCGATTGTTGTCTTTTGTGGTTAGGATCTCCTCGAACCTTGGGCTCCGATACCAATCATCACGCCCTCCCAGCCGGTACCCTATCCGGCATACCCGAGAGTGTGATCCACGGCCCGAAGATCGGGTATCGAGTGATCAACCTCCCACATAAACAATAACATAATCATGAACAATCATAACAAGAGTGCGGAAGATAAATCATAGATCCAATAAAGAAAGAATGAATCATAAATGAATCGAGAATAATAGATATAATCGAGTATCAAACGGATAAGTAAAGTGAGGCAAAAATCCCACTTTACAACCAGCGGAAAAGTAGCTCTAAAGAATAAACTAGACAAAACCTAATCCCAATAGCAAGTACATTGGGTAACTAAATTGTTCTCCACTTTATAGACAACATCCTTGTAAGTGTAAATCTCATAAATAGCACAAGGACGCTTCCACTCAATGGTCGGACTAAGCATCGTACGGAGCATAACCACTCGCGGGATCTTCGGAGTAATTGTGGTAACCGCAATCACCTTCCTGGAGATATGCCTCTTCGCCTTGTGCTTCTTCATAGGGACCGTCATAGTACTTAGTACGCTGCAGGATAGTCTAACAACATTGTACAATAAAGGAATGAGTTTCAAAGAAACTCGGTAAAGCGATTAAAATCCAAAATAACATAAATGGCGGGATTCCGGAACAATCATGAATGCAATATGATATGAGACAAGCAATGAATGAATGAATCTAACTCTATGTATGCTGGTCTCTATTGGCGGACATGCTTTAAGTCATAGCACCGTACTTCTTTAGGAAAGTCCACTCACATCCTCAACCATTTAAGATATCTTGGATTCTCTCACGGATCATTTCACCGGTCTTGAGCAGCCGATTGGTAATGGGTCCTTCATCCCTCGGGACAAACCTTGGCGGGGGGTTAAGTCAACACACTCTCTCACAACCATTTGGTATAAGTCTTGGCGCATGTCGGGGGTAAAACCTAGCCAAATGCAAGTCTTCTACTTAGTTACATCAAGTCGGATCCAGATACGTCCATTCCTCGTCCCCGACGATCCTTTCCGGTATCCTTCACACTAGAGTCCTCATAGTCCCGACTACGGACTCACCAACCCTATTGATCATCCACATATGGTAAACGGGAAGCTCTCACGTCCTCTCACGGGTTGGTTACCGGTCTTAAGCGCCCGTGAGCCCAAGTCTAACCATATGCAACCCTACCAATAAATGGCCCCCACAATGTGATTCCTGTCCTCTCACGGGTTGATTACCGGTCTTGAGCGCCCATGAATCCCCATTGCTACCACGGGTCGTTCGGTCTCAATACCCCTCCGATTAGGGTCGACATAACAGGACATCCTAGCCAAACACTACTAGACAATCCTAGATATGTCATCCAACAGTTTAGGAAGGTGTCCAGAGGGCATCTCCGGAAACATCCCATAATATTCCCGTAGTAGTCCAAGAACAGAAGTGTCAAAAGGACACCTCTCCTTTCCAAACCATACTTAAGCATACACATGCATCAATTCATATCATCACATATATGGTAACTTCATATATGGAAAGAAATCAATAATTACAATCACTTGTATAACATTGGTAAGTAAATCATACATGAATCAATTTAATATGAATAAGTAATGCTACTGTAATCAAAGTTATGCAACAGTAGTATATCATTGTAAGAATCTAATTTAGGAATCATATCTATGATATTCAAATATAGAAACTAGATTCATGCTATCTATGTAATTAAGGAAATAACCATCCTTACCTTTTATAACTCGCAAAGGAATCCTAAGAAATCAAGTAAGATCTTGGCAAACTTGAGAAGAAGGTCCTAAACAAGTATATACAACATATTAGGAAAGATCCCTAACAGAAAAGATACCAAAACATCCAACATAGACCAATTCTGGAGTTGCTGTACTCATTGGTCGAGTGGATTGGTCGACTGGTCCGGTCGACCAATCGATCGACCAATGCAGACGATAGCCTATAAAATCGAGTTTTAAGATATGAAATCCGAATTCGGTGGTTCAAAAGGGTACTAATCAAGGGGTAGACTACATCAGTAGTATTCTAACATATAGGGGACCTCAAAACACCAATCAAATCAAGATATCAAGATCCAAATTAGGAAACAAAAAGTTACCATAGTTAAATTAACCATGGATCTTGATGAATTTGAAATAGAAAACAAAGACAATAACAATAGGAGGATGGATCATTGCTTCAGGTAAAGGTATCATGAAAACATACATAGATCTTCATGGAATAAGGCTTAGAAGCATAAATCTAAATAAGGAAATAAAACCTACCATATATGTAACTACCATGCATCATGAAGAACACATAGTATGGTAGAAGAGAACAACTAGAAATCTATAGATTATGGATCATGGAAAGAAAACACAGTAATTAACTACTAACATGATCAACATAGAAGATCCAAAGAGATCAGAATTCAGATTAGAAGTTTAACAAAGATTAGATCATGGTTTGATCATGATTCCTTCAAAAGCTTGCAATGATCATGGTTAAGATCATTGTTCTAGCCTCAAATCCTTAGGATGATCATGAGAACATGTTCAGAGATGTTTGCAACAGAGAATGCAGCATCTCTTCTACTGTCTCAACTCAAAAAGGAAAGAAAAACAAAGATGGAGGAGAAGAAGAGAGAGTAGACATACCTTTTGATGCAAAAAGAAGAGTTTCGACGAAGATCCGTCAAGAAAACACCAAGGATGCAAGAGAGATGACTTGCGGAGAGGTCTTTGGTTCGTTCGAGAGAGTTTGGAGGCAGCAAATACGAAGTGGACTCGAGATTGGACTTAAATAGAGCAAGAACAACCTAATTGCCAAAGACAAGACTCATTGGTCGAGTGGATTGGTCGACTGGTCCATCGACCAATCGATCGACCAATGCCTGACAAAGCAAGACCAAAACAGGGAATTGAAGGTCCAGATCAAATCCAATCCTAAAGGGGTTTTGCACACAAGTCAAGTGACTTACCTAATAGGTAGAAATGCCTTTAAACCGAGATAGAGAGCACTCCAAGTCCATCAACTAATTAGATCTTCATCAGGATTCAGTTTCCAAAAATAGAACCTCATCATCAACTTTCATGGATTCAAAGCCAGACACCAAGTCCTCCACTGGGATGGCCCAAAGCTGACTTCTTACTTTACTTCGGGTCATCGGACCTACAAATAACAAGGTTTCCGGGTCAAGGTTAGGGCTGGGTTTTACACCTTAGGCCAATATAACCCAAGTCTCAGAATTTTGTGAGCCAGGGCTCGTCCATCCATGTGAGCTCCACAAATTCCTTCATGAACCTCAGCCAAAGCTGATTTTGCTCCTTCGGGGCCTATACATCTCATAAGGGGTCCAGCATAAGATCTTTTGTATAGTCTCCCATTCTGAATGACAAATCTAGCTGATTGAATCTTGATCAACCTTGCCTCTACTGGGTCCTCAGGTAATTTGTCATCCCTTAGATACTCGATTATTGGATCCATCCAGCAATGTTCTGCTTCAATATAAGAAATTTCTTTCTCATGATAACTTGGAAAAGTTATCTCTTCAATGTAGACCGAAGGGTCTAGATTCTTTTCCTTGGCATTGGCTAGTCGGGATAGCTCATCTGCCACTGAATTTTCATTCCTCGAAATCTGAGATATCTTCAAATTTCGAAATTGGTTTTGAAATGCCTGCACTATCTCTTGATATTTCTACAAGCGTGGTTCTTTAATACCATACTCCCCCTGGACTTGGTTGACTATAAGTTGAGAGTCACTATAAATAGTAACATCTGCAATAGATAATGCTTTTGACAACCGAAGTCTTGCTATCAGAGCCTCATATTCCCGCTTCGTTATTACTTGCGTCAAATGCGAATCTCAAAGCATATCGAATAATAAATCCTGCTGGACTTTTTAATAGAATTCCAGCTCCTACTCCATCTTTATTACTCGAACCATCCACATATACCTCCCAAGTGGTTGGTATAATAGGATCCTCAATGGTGGGTTCCACTGGTGCAATAGTTTCTACTACAAAGTCGGCTAATGCCCGAGCCTTGATTGCGCTTCCGGGCTTAAAGCTCACTTGGAACTCGCTGAGTTCAACCGACCAGGACACCATCCTTCCAGACAAATCAGGTTTGTTAAGAACTTTACTAAGAGGAAAAGTTGTAAATACCTCAATTGGATGAGCCTGAAAATATGGCCTTAGCTTCCGGCGGCCATCATGAGAGCGAGCACGCTTCTCAATCGAGAATATCTTGTCTCCGCATCTAGCAACACGTGGCTTACATAGTAAATCGGCCACCGTTTTTTATCTTTTCCCGAACAAGTATCGCACCGACCGCCGAAAGGGACGTCGCTAGATATAGCTGTAATATTTCCCCCTTCTCTGGTATGGACAGGATCGGTGGTTGTCCAAGTGCTTCTTTTAATTCCTCGAAAGCTTTTTGGCACTCTTCGATCCACTTTGCTTCCTTACTCGCCCTTCGAGTCTTTAAGTGCCTTGAAGAAAGGCAAACATTTTTCTCCGAGACTTGGAGATGAATCGATTTAAAGCGAAGCAACTCTCCCTGTTAAACATTGTACATCCCGAACGGTTTTGGGAGCCTCCATATCAATCAGAGCTTGTATTTTGGCAGGATTAGCCTCAATTCCCCTCTGTGATACCATGAAGCCCAAAAATTTGCCCGAGGAGACTCCAAAGGCACATTTTTCTCGCATTTAGCTTCATTTGATGTTTCCGCGATCGAGAATACCTCAGTCAAATCTGCAATATGATTTGCTTTTGTAAAGCTTTTCACTAGCATGTCGTCAACATAAGCTTCAACATTCTTTCCTATCAACTCTTTGAAAATCTTGTTGATGGCCCTCTGATATGTTGCTCCTGCATTCTTCAGGCCAAAAGGCTTGACCTTGTAATAATAGCTCTCACGATCAGTCATAAAAGCTGTATACTTCTCATCCTCCTTATTCATAAGGATCTGATTATACCTCGAGTAGGCATCCATGAAACTTAAAGTTTCATATCCTGCGATCACATCTATCAAGAGGTCAATCCGAGGCAACGGGTAGCAATCTTTTGGGCAAGCTTTGTTAAGATCTGTGTAGTCTGTACACATCCTCCACTTCCCATTCGCCTTTTTTACCATTACCACGTTGGCCAACCAAGTTGGGCACTCAATTGGTTCTATGAAACCAGAATTCTTAAGTTTTTCAACTTCGCTTCAAACGGCTTCATACTTTTCAATGGAGAAATTTCTTCTTTTCTGTATCACTGGTTTCGCCTTAGGGTCTATCCAGAGTTTGTGCTCTGCAATGGCCCGATCGATTCCGGGCATGTCCTCTCAGCGAGACCATGCAAATACATCTTTATTCTCTTTGAAGAAAAAACTTCAACTCATCTTTAAATTCTTCCAATTGCTCGGACCCGATATAAGTAATCTTTTTCTCATCCTCGGTACACAACTGGATTTGTTCCAGCTTCTCCACTGGTTCGAGTCTTTGCATCTCTGTCTCTTCCCGATCATCTCGAACTTCTATGGGGAGGGCAAGTTACCTTCCTCGGGCCCTCCTTGTCTTTTAAATAGGCAACATAACACTGCCGAGAGATCTTCTGGTCAGAGGAGACTTGACCAATTCCCATATCAGTCGGGAATTTTATCTTCAGGTGCTTTGTCGAAACAATAGCACCTATCTTGGATAAAGATGGTCGCCCGAGGATCATATTATAAGCTGGCAGTTCCCGAACCACCAAAAAATTGATTCGGACAGTTGTTTCCTTAGGAAAACTTCCAATGGATAAATCCAACTGGACCGATCCTTCCGCCACTGCACATGACCCTGCAAAACCATATAGATGTGTGGATGAAGGTTTCATCAAGTCCTGATCCACCTTCAATTTTTGATACACTTCGTAGGAAATTAGGTCAGCTGCAGACCCTGTATCAATCAAAACTCTATGCACTTCCCGTCGTGCAATCTCTACCTTGATGACTATAGCATCATCATGAGGTAAACAAACATCTCTTTCGTCTTCCTCGCTAAAGGTGATAGAATCTTCACCATTCAGCTTCTTCCGCTTCTGCGTCTCTCCGGTTCCAACAAATTTGGATTTTGTTTTCAGACTCCGGAGTGATTCGGGCTCTGGTCCCCCGAAGATGGTAAGGATTGGTGACCGAGTAGCTTCAATCACCTCCTTGCCCTTCTTAGATTTCTGGGCCTCCCTTAATCGTTCCGAACTAATCGAACGATCCCTTTTCGGAGCAGCCGCACGTGGCTCACGTGGCTCCTCCCTTCTTACGCTAACGAACCGGCGGATGAGATGTCCCGAGATATTAATCTCTCAATATCTGCCTTCAGATGACGACAGTCATTAGTATAATGACCATAGTCCTTGTGGAATCGGCAATACTTTTCTCGATCCTGCTGCTCTCCGGGTTTCAAAAGAATTTTAGGCGGCCACTTTAAAATATTTTTTCTTTTGAGGATATTTAAAATATCAGCCCGAGGAGCATTCAATGGAGTGTACTCACTTTTACCGGGGGACCTTTGGCGCCAAGGCTGAGATTTTCCAACCCGATCACAAACATTTTTCTTTGGCTTCTGCTTCTGCTCAGGAGCCTTTTGTTCCTTATTGGAGACTTTATTATCTCCTTGGCGCGAATCTAGAATCTCCATGACTTCAGCTCGCTTCGGCATCTCTATACCAACTCAACATAAGTCACGGGCATATCCTGTAGTAATAACTCCAGGAGTTTCCGATTAGTGAGTCCCGTGAATAGAGCAGTTTTGGCTACTTGTTCATCCAAATTTTCTATCTCCATCATCACTTGTTGAATCTTTTCAGAAACTCTCTGATTGATTCTCTCTTTCCTTGTTTGACAGTAAACAAGGTTTCTTCCGTTTTCTTGACCTCGTATTCCACTCTGGAATGGCCCTATGAATTGGCGCGCCAATTCATCAAAGTTTACGATCCTTCCAGAGGGGAGGTTCGAAAACCACTTTTGTGCTGCTCCAGTAAGTGATGAACCAAAAACCCGCATAAAATTTCATCGAATTACCGAAAGCGCCATGGTCGCGTTGGTAATAGCCGATGTGATCTGTTGGATCTCCGGAGCCATCGAATGTTGAAAAGGTAGGCAAACGGAAGTTATGGGGAAACTGATATCCCGCAATTGACTCGGCAAAGGGAGTCTTCCGAATGACTGAGTAAATATCCTCAATTATTCTTCCCTTAGCCAACTGCCCTAATTTCTCATTGATGTTGGCCAATTCCTGACCAATCTGGGTCGGGTGATCTTCAGCAATATGATCACGACCTCGATTAACAAGATCATCCCGTGCTACTCGATCATCACAAACAGCCCGTCCTTCTCGAGCATTCCTCTCGTCGCGAATCGCTTCGATCATCACGAACGGTTCTTCGACGGTAGGGTGAGTGAGTTCTTACCCCTGTATCCAACCTTGTGTTTGAATTAGTTGTACTCTCTTGCGGTCTGTCGAACCGATCGTCTCGCCTCGGTTGATCATCGATCCTCCTAAGTCCTCGGTCTCTTTCACGGAAATTCTGATCGATATTCCGGTCTTCAGCCAATCTCTGGTCACGTGACAATGCACGTCTCCCTGAATCGCGCTGATCAGGCTCTTGTGGTAAAACCACTCGTCTGGTGAGCATGTGGAGTGCTTGGCTCACCTCCATGAGTTGAATCTTTACCTGATCCAATTGATCTTGGATTGTATCAGGAGGAGGATTACGTCCTCCCTGGCCACCATCTACCTCGATAGGATTTTGGCTTTCCTAGGGAATATCTGAATTATTCACTCCAGTGATCTGAACACCGGAATTGCGTTGTGCAGCGGCTGCTGCGGCTGCTGATCTTGTCACCATGGCTTTTCAAGTTGTTTCCCACAGACGGCGCCAATTGATGCGTCCAAAATCTGCTCAGCCCTTAGATCTCCTCGTGATGTCCTACAAAACGAAAGCGTCAGATGTGGTCCGACCGCTGGGGTCGGGAGTCCACCTCCGAAGGCTAAGTCAGTTGATGAACTTAATCACAAACGGCTCTGCTAGAAGCGCAGAGCTTAAGGAATGAAGAACTGAGAAAGGTGATCTAGATAGCAGATCGCTGATAGTTTAGGTCTATCAGTATGTATCTGAACCTGAGTCTCAGATAGTATTCTTTTTCGATCCCCTCACCTTGTATGGTAGTGAGGTTTATATAGAGTGTACCTTCGAATCTCCTTCGTTGGATGCACTTGAGCCTTCTTCAGGTAGTCGTTGGATCTTAACAGTTAGATCCGTTGAGCAATGGACTTCTACTAGTTTGGACTAGTAGAGGACTCCTGAGATAACCTTTAGGTTATGTGATGATTATCCCTTCGATAATGATTATCCGCAGCCGTCAATTTGAGTCTGCCATTATTAGGGTGATTACCCTAATCCATAAGTAGGATTAGGGCGCGCTTGCAGCCGAATAAGCTTTCTTCTTCAGCAAGTCATCTTCCGGATCCGGTTCGCTCGGGAGTGAGTCGGATCTCTCCGTCTCGACCGGGGTCGAGGGTCGGACAATGTCACATCCACCCAGCCGGTACCCCATTTGGAATACCCGGGATGTGATCCACAGTCCAAGGATCAATGATCTGAGGTCCATGCCTCCAACATACACGGTAACACAATCATGAACAGTAATAATCAATGGTAAAAACAGTTAATACTAAATATCATGAATAAGATAAGACTAAATAAATCAGAGTGCGGAAGGCAATAACATTAAAGCATAATCATAAGGGTGAGAGAAGGTATGATAACCACTCTCTCAGAACAGCGGAAAAGAAGTGTGATAACGTCAAATACATGTCTAAGTGTCAAAAGGTAAACTCAAAGATAAGTTAGTTACAAGACCAATGGTTCCACAAATACACCAGGGGAATGGGGCACTATGCTAGAGTTTCTTCTATACTAATAGTAGTCTCCCCAACAGTACGGATGAAGTAAACCCGCAGCTGCCGCTCCCGCACAACCGTGGGGCTAACCCTGGTGCAAATAATAATCCTCCTCGGCTCCAATATACGAATCCTCACCGACGCCACTACCCGGAAGGTAGTATGTGGAATCATAGTCCGCCTCATAGGAGGTGCCATCGTAATCTTCAGTACACTGGAATGTAATCTAAAACATTTGCACAAAAGGAATGAGTTCGAAGAACTCAGCAAGGAAGTTATTCCATAATTAGAAATTATACACATTCAGAACATATAATAATGCAATGTGATATGGAACATATGATGCAGATATGAGCCTAACTCTATGAATGCTGGTCTCTAAGGTAGACATGCTTTAAGTCATAGCACCGTACTTCTCTAGGTCGTCAGTCACTCTCCCATTTCCATATCTTGGGAATGCCCGGGGAAGATCGGTAAAGTCATCAAAAACCATGGTAAGGGGAATCGGTCACCGCTCTCTTACATCACCATTTGGTCAAGTACTGGCGCATGTCACAGTAAAGCCTAGCCCAATGCAAGTCATCTACTCAGTCGGTCAAGTCAGATTCAGATACGTTCATTCCTCGCCCCCGACGATCCTTTCCGGTATCCTTCACACTAGAGTCAGCGAAATCCTGGATTTCGGACTCATCAACCCTATTGGTCATCCACATATAGTAAACGGGAAGCTCTCATGTCCTCTCACGGATTGGTTACCGGTCTTGAGCGCCCGTGAGCCCAAGTCTATCCATATGCAACTCTACCAATAAATGGCCCCTTTCAGGTATCCGTAGAATGGTTTATGTCCCCTACCGGATTGGCTACCGGCCTAGAGCGCCCATCCAACCATACACTACCACGGGTTGTTCGGTCTCAATGCCCTTCCGATTTGGGTCTAACACGACAAGGATGAACCTAGCCACACCACTAGACACTCCTATGTATGTCATCCAATAACTCGGGAAAGTGTCGATAGGCACCATCGGAGAATATCCCATACTATTCCCTCCGATGCCCAAGGACAGAAGTGTCAGTAGGACACCCTCCAATCCCAAGTCATACGTAAGCAATCACACATCAGATCTCATCATTTCTCATGCATCCAATGCATATTCATAATAGTACTCAAATCATGATATTGAAACGAATCATTATAAACATAAGCAAATCAAAATGATAGAGTAACACAACAATTGTATAAAGATTTAAATATTACTGTTCCAACACATATGTATCAGTATCATAATGATTGAAAGAATTTAGGGACTTCATTCTTTGAATAAAGCATAGTTCAATATTTGATGACTTATATGTTTATGGATATAACCATCCTTACCTTGGATGAGTTGATGATGAATTGAGAATACCAAGAATAGTCCAATAGAAGTGTTAAGGCCCTAAACAAACATCAATAATAAGTTAGAAAAGAAGTCGGGAAGATCGGATGTCATTCGAGTCAAAACTGACCAAGGTTGCTGTCAGCAACAACTTTGGTCGATGGTTTTGGTCGATGGTATCGACCAAAATAGTCCCCGGGCAGAATAGTGGATTTTGGGGATTTTTTGTCCGAAATGAGTCTTCCGGTGTTCGGATCAATCTGGAACTTGGAGGCATACTTAACAACAGTAGTAGGACACTATAAATCAAGGAATTAACCCAATCCAATGGTCTAATTAAAAAGCCCCGATTTGAGCTATCAAGTTCAAGTGATAAACATCATGGCATGAGTTGGAATTGATTGCATTGATGAGGAATAGCATGCAATAGCTAGAGGAACTAATAGAAATTCGATTGGAATCATATGGCAATGTTAAACATGAACATAATACACTTTATAGCTCAGTTTGATATCAAATGGTATGATGTTAATAGGTAAAGCATGGAATACATATGCTAGGCATGAGATATAAGCATTAGCATCAATGAATGGCTAAGGGAATCATGGATTGAGCATGAGTAGGCACTTGGAGTGGTGGTTGCAAGGTTGCAGCACCATTCCAAATGTCCCATCAGCAAGATGACAATAGAAAGGAGTAGAAAATGGTAGGGTAGAGAGTGGAATGAAGAGTCTTACCTTAGTGTAGAAGATGAAGGCAAGAATCAATGATAAACTAAGTGTCTTTGATGAGATACCCTTCACACTAACCAAGGAGCTGCTTTGGGAAGCTCTCCCCACGTTCCCAGGTGAGAAAAATGATTGCAAAAGGCTCAAGGCTCGAGGTCATATTAAATAGAAAAGGAATATTCCATGGAATCATTAACTTGGCAGACTGGGACATTTTGGTCGATGCTTTTGGTCGATGGTATCGACCAAAATGATCGACCAAGATGATTTCAGCAGAAAACTCAGGTTTAGAACAGCAACTTCAAGTAGGGATTTGAAAGGCTATACAAGGTCAAATTGAGTGAGGTTTTCTTCCACAATTCAATCAAGAAGTCTAGTTTCGGGGAATACCTTCGGATTGTGCACAGGAGGTCACTTGGTACATCAACCATATTAATCTTCTCCGATGCGCAGATTTTCCTTAAACACTGACAATGCATTTAAGCAAGGGGTATCATTGTCAATGTCCATGGGCTCGGTCTCCGAATCATGATCATCAATCAGGATGGTCCATAGATCTCTTCTTCCACCGCTTCGGGTCCTCGGACCTGAATACAGCAGTGGATCCGGGTCAGGGTCAAGGTTAGAATAGGGCTGGATATTACAGAGCAGGTATGAACCCGGTCTGATCATAATCTCTCCATATCAAGCTCTATTAGAAAAACTCATGTTTCAAGGCCTTCAACCATAATTAAATCCTCCGGATCTTCCACGAGGCACAAACTCTTTATGGCCTCTTGCTGGATTTGTAGAAACAGAGGAACGAACAGACAGATTTGTTGAACTATTACGAACAACAACCTTTGCAGAGATCAAAGAACTCACAGTCTGAGTTGAAGAAGCATGCATTTGTATCTCTTGTGTGAGTAGCCGACCTTGAAGGTCATCAAACAAAAGCGGATCTGCTTGCACAAGCATAGAGGTGCCAAAATCCTTGTATTCTTCCCCAAGACCACGAAGCCTAGCAAGAACCAATCTTCGTCAGAGATCGGAGCATCAGTAGCAGCTTGCAAATCAGCGATGGACAGAACCTCTAGAAGATAATCCGCAATAGTTAAAGAACCTTGCTGAATATTAAACAACCTGTTCTTGAGTTCAAGAATATGAGATCGAGAACTAGAAACAAAGATTTTATTCAGCTTGTCCCAAGCTTTCGAAGATGTCCGAGTGGCAACGATGTGTGGGAGAACACACTCAGAAACGGATGCGACAAGCCAGCTTAGGATTAACTGGTCTTGCCGTTTCCACAAAGCAGAAGGGGAAGGAGAAGATCCAATCGAAGAAGATTCAGGATTTATAGGGGGCTTGGGATAAGATCCATCAAGAAAGCCAAGAAGATCATATCCCTTTAACAATGGCACAAATTGTGCTTTCCAAAGCAGAAAATTGGAAGAAGAAAATTTTATGGGAAGTGCAGAAGCAACATCAATGGAAACCAACGCTGGAATTGCAGAATTCAAAGAGGAAGGAGAGGAAGTAACGGCCATTCCCAGAACCGTAAAAGGGGCAAATGCCCTAACTAATCTCGTGATACCATGTAGAAAAGTAATATGATATTTTCAATATAGAATGTTTACAAGTGTTTATATCAATATACAAAGAAAGATCAAGTAATTGATGTCTTAGCTGGCATAAGTTGTTTTACCGGTACAGCTGGTGCTGACATGGACTCCTCAACAGCTTACAGATGTCTAGATTGAATTTGATGGATAAAGTTCTATCCGTTAAAGGTGCAAAAATTGCTTTTAGTATTTGGGATGTATAGGAGGTGATCATGCTTCTTAATCACGTTCCCATCACCTGTAAGGATGCGCGCAGCAGCCATCTTAATCATGTTCGATCTCTCAAGCTGAAGTACACTTAACAAGTCTGTCATTGCTATGAATCTAAGTTTTGATAATCGCAGTGTTCTTGGGTGGTATCACGAAGTCAAGAAGGGGAATCGGGTATTAGGTATTCAAATTCAGAACAAGAACATCTACAATTTCTAACATTTCTTTCTCGTCTACACCAATGGGCTTCCAGACCACTATTTAGATTTTAATAGGGACCAAGTTCGATGATTTGAACATCGTCCTCTGGATATGCAATGGGCAATTTTGATCTAGGAAATAATTTTTGTATGTCTGAGAACATAGATGTGAAATTAATTAACCCTCTACGCCCTTTTCACACACATTTCGACAAACACATTTAAGGATTAGTTATTAAGGGCTATATTTCTTAGGACCAGGCTGGTTACATGGCCATATTGATCAGAATCACTCAAATCCAAATGAAAATTAACCTTCAAAACATCAAATTTTATCCTTTTTCTTAAATTAAAGACAAATGATTGTACCTTCATTTCTTAAATTGTAAATTCAACTTTGCTTTTGAACCACCTAGTATAAGCCATGCATCTCTTTGTGATAATGTGGCCGGAGTTTGTTTTGCAACCATGCATCTCTCCCATGTTTTCTTTGTTGTCTTGGGAGTTCAAACGAACATGGAGGATTCCTCGCTCTCACATAATCCATTTAAGCCTTCCTCTTAGGTTTGTCATTTTTAGTAGTGGCGGTTAAACTTGGTCTGAATCTACTTAAACTAATAATGTTGACTCAGCCAAACCAATTATACTTTACTAAGTAAGAGCAATAATGACAAGAAGAAGAAGAAAAAAATTATTGTTCAAGATATTATTTGGCAAATATATTATGGTTTTTCAAACAATACATATATACTACATCTTTGCTGCTCCTAGGGAGAGGTTACATTTTATTTATGTAATCTCAAATAGTAGAGAAGATCCTACAGAGAGTAAGGGACACATTAAACTTGTGCACACTGATTTACATAGATATAAATTGGTGGGAACAACCACAAAAACTACGGTCAATCAGAAGATAAAGCAAATAGAGTCACCTTCCAAGAAACTTTCTTTTCAGGTGCGCAACCAGCACTTGTGGATCAAGTTTGGTTTGTTTGTAGGCCTCAATCTTGTTAATTTCAATATACGAGAATTCACACTTTCTTTCAAGTGCAAAAAGAACATTATTTTGAAAAGCAAATAAGTTTCTTGATTTTCCGAACAACTACTCATTATACTTTTTTCATGACCATGACATATGTAGAGAATTGCATGTAAAATTCACATAAATCCAATCTTAAACCTCATGCATGCCCACGGTACTCTTTGAACCATTATGGAGAAAAGAATTTTTTTGCTTCTCAACCCTTATGGTTTGGCAAACTCTTTCTAAGGCGAAACTTAATATGTGAGCAAGGGACCCTGAGTTGCCCATGAAATGTCAGCCTCCTCTAATGACACCATCAAGCAAAACGTAGGACTTGTCCAAAAATACTGTCAAGAAAATTTTGACTTTTTATAACTCATTCTAGTTCAATATAATTTCAATATAGGATATATATCAATCCAGTCCTAGTTATTAAGAAGATGTTGTAGCTCAGTATTCTTCATGAATAAATAATATAATATTTAGTAGCTGCCTCTTTTTGTCGCTCAATCCATGCAGTAAGTTTTGGTCACGGGTAAGATCATAATTTTTCAATTCCAGTAGTAATGGTTGAAATCTTTTAATAAACGAAGCATAAGCTAAATCCACTTGCAACTTATGTATTCAACATATCAGTAGTAAGAACACTGATTGAAGGAAATGTCACTAAATCTAATTGTATCGTCATAGTGCTAAAGCTTTAAAGCCTAATATATGGTTTTGATGATGCAATCGGCCTACTTCTAGACATTCAAGAGAAACAAGGGAATATAGTGTGGGTAAATAGATTTCAATGAGAACAACATATCTCAGTTTTCTTCTGGGGAAAATTTGACAAATTTGACAAACAACTAAAGAAGTGTTAAACAAGTTGTAACCTGCTTAGTCTAACCTATAGTGTAGAATTAATTGAAGAGTAATGCAGCCCTGATAAAATCAAAAAATTCAAAAAACGGCAATACAAAGTCAAAGATTAGGGTTCTAACCAAACTAGAACTACAAAATCCAATCATGCTGGGACTGAGTTAAGCTGGTAATGTATGAGACATTATTGCAATTAATTATGCTGAAGCAAAAGCTTTGCTATAATTTTCACGAATTCTTATGGTCTGAACTGAAACTATGATAGTGGAATGAAATCAGAAGGTATATCTTTTTTAAGGGGTTTCAATTGATGAAACAATATCTTGGGTTCCAAGATCTTCTAGTATCTTTTCACAATTGCAAGGGCTGCTACATTGTTCATGTAAATAATAATGTGAACTGCTTTATGGCTTATTTATCTTCATATTTTGTTCTATATTAGCCTAGGTGATTCCAATGAGGTGAAACATTGGATGGGAAAAAGATAAAGTGACATAAATTGCTAATACACGTTCACAAAATCAACATAACTAACATGACAAAAAATCTAGCTTTTAATTTTTGGTCCATCTTGAGGTAATGTAAGTGGTGACTTAAGAAGTTGGAACCTTCTTTTGGTTACCTCTTCTCTTACTCACTCAATTCTTTAGTCCTCCCTTTGAAAATGTAATATGCAAAATTCAAGGAATATGAAGACCAAAACATAGACTAAGAAAATCGATAAATATATTCTAGATAGGAACTGTGTTATCTAAATTTATTGAATGCAATCTATAGTTAAGAAAATATTTTCATGATAAGGCCAAACATCATGCCCCAGTAACGACATAATGAAAATGTACCCGACGAAGTTACTTCATATGAAGGATGTTGGTGCCAATTATGGCAACAATCCACAGTAAGTCACAGATAATGGCACAAAATGCACAATGTGAACAATCAAGAGAAAGCTTTATCATGCTGATTGAAAATCTAAGAGAAGAATACAAACTCTTTTGATAGTCTATTTTAGCAGAAAACAAAAAATAAATTAAATGAATGACCTACCTCGAGGTCGTCGATTAGAAAGGAGGATTATTCTTCTTTGGCTCAATATAGTGTTGCAATAAAGCAAAAGCACAAATTTTTAAGGAAAAAGGATTGGATAAATGTAACCATTAGAATCTAGAAAGAGTGCAATTGAATGATAATAAAAGAGTGAACCAACCTCTATGATGGTCTTTGTTTAATTTCTGAATTTGTTAATTCATTCAAGGCCTCATTGAAAGCAACAGAATTGAATAAAGGTTTTTCAGATTCTCAATCTCAACAATCTAATCCAACCTCAAGGTAGTATAGAAAGGAGATGGTGGGATAAAAAACTTCAAAACTTAATATAAAATTCACATCCTAAAATAGTAAGTATGCAAATTTGTGAGATTTTAAATAGTTATCGAATATCAATCAGGTTGAACAACTCGTAGGAGTGCCCTTTACACCCTAGAAGTTTGGAGCTGATGTTACCAGCAGAGATCTTTGTGGAAATAATAACTCAAATTGGGAACTCATTGGTTATATTAAAATAAAAATTGAGGAAAAATCAAGTATACCAGAACATATCACTATAAAAACATAAAGCAATCATAGAACTGACAAGGCAATAACATTGTCAACAAGGTAATAACCATATGAAAAATACCCTATATTATAGTTGAATAAACTCCACAATGTGAAACTTAGATGTGCTGCACAAGCCTCTTCATAATCAATAGCCCAAAAGTAAAAAAATAATAAATCAATATTTTCTTAGAAGTTAATATGTAAATTAATTACAAAACAAACATAAAGATAACAAATCAAAAGAATAAATAGATAGTTAAAGAATGTTGTAGATCCTAAAGGTTTGAATCAGTGAAGTTGGAACTTCATAGGCTTGAAGGCCAGCGAAGTTAATGCAACATATGTACCAAACATTAGCCAACACATCCCCTGTTAGAGATCCAAAAGAAGCTACAAAATACACATAACTATAAGTGCTTTAGGTTTCAAACAGTAGATTGGACCCCTAATTCATGCTCAAACTATTAAGGCTCCTTTACAAACAAATTACATTCTCCAAGTAATTAATCTCATTCCATTGTATACATAGAAGATACATCAAACACATACTGTTAAGCTGTCCAAATTATCTCGCAAAATCAAGTAATTCCAAAATCCGGGATTGAAAATGACCCATGAGGAAAAGTTGTGCCAAAGTTGTGCTCCTTGACATGATGCTCCATGGGATAATAGTTTGAAAATTTGGTCACTGTCTTCTCTGACTCTGTGGGATTCCGAACCTACCAACCACAATGGAAATCATAGCATAAGAATTTAAGAACGCTACTGTCACATGCCTCCATCCGGTACCATACCTGAATACCCAGAGGTGTGATCCACCACCCCGAAGATCAAGTCTCAATCAATCATCCAACCATTCCACACAATAGTACAATCATAAGTAAGAATAAATTAATGTATTAATATAATTCAAGAGTAAATTCACAAGTAAGGATTTCAAAACAACTGTCAGAGTGCAGAAGTGATGTCAAATAATCAAAGTAATAGTGTGCGGAATTAAAGTAAACCTAAGGTATAGAACTTAAAGGATAACGAAAGACCCAAATTGTTCTACGTATTATAAAAAGTAAGTATCTTTAAGTAGAGAGTAGTTCCTAAACTCAAAAATCTCTGTACGGATCACTCATTGGGGTCTCATATTCCTGGGTCTTGATGTCATTTATACCTACAGCAAAGTCTAAAGCAACCATTCTCCCCGAAGGATGAGCTCAAAGAACTTACCGAGTGGTTTACATACAAATAATAATTACAATCCAATTAAAAAACATAGCATGATGCAACATGATATGAGACAATATGCAAAAATGCAACTAACTCTAATGGATGCTAGTCTCTAATGGTAGACACACATTAAAATGGAACACCTACCTCCTTTGGGATGGTATCATCACTTTGATCTCTCACGATTGGTTAGCAATCTTGAGATCTTGGGTAAAGGGTGAAGGCATCCCTCTCATACTATCACCATGGCTGGGGTTTAGGTCACCGCTCTCTCACCACACCATTTGTATGAATATTGGAATGTGTCAAGGTTATACTTAGCCCAGTACAAGTCATTTACTGAGTCACATCAACCTAGGATCAAATAATTTCCCTCATACTTCTCACAATTTGTTCAAAATACTTTCCCACTAGAGTCATTATATCCTATGACACCAATTAGCTCGGACTATGGACTCTTAACACTATTGGCCATCCGCATATAATAAATGGGAAGCTTTCATGTCCTCTCACGGGTTGCGTATTGGTCTTGAGTGCCCATGAGCCCAAGCTTATTATGATGCAACCTTACCAATGAATGGCACCCATAATGTGATTGTGTTCTATCATGGGTTGGCTACCGGTCTTGAGCGCCCACAATCCCCATTGCTACCACAGTTCACTCGGCCTCAATACCCGCGTCGATATGGTGTGATATGACGGGATTTTTAACCAAACACTTTTAGACTTCCTAGTTGTAACATCCAATGATCATAAAAAGCATCAAGGGGCATTATAGGATTGTGTCCCATATCACCTCCACTGATGTCCCAAGATAGAAATGCCAGAATGACATTCCCCAATTCACAATCACAAGTTAACATTCGCATTACATTATGATTCCAAACACATCATCATATCATAGTTCATTCCCAATCCAAATAGTCACATATCTAACAAATATGCATATCATCATTAACTAATTATATTCTGAAATTACAGAGTCATAGTAATCATGTTTTAAGTCCTAAAAACAAAAATATAGGATATGCATTCAAGTCCTATAACAAACGAGAATGTAACTAGGGTTATGTGTAAGTGAATGTCCTCACCTTGTTATCGATTTCAAAACCTTTGAAGAGTAGATCAAAATATGAGTTCAAACTTGTCAAAAATTACTAATAACATGATGATTCAAAGTTAGAAACAAACCCTAATGGTTTAGAGTTGAAAAGAGGACAAAACTCAGCCACTTGTTGGTTGCCTAGGGCTGCCAAGGTAGGCGACCAAGGCTATTGTGTCCAGCCAGGAAATGCTTAGATCGATAGAAAACTCATTGTTTGGGTTTCAAACAACTCCGAAATTAACTAGAAAATTCTGAAATCATGGTATGCAATTGTCTAGCATAGTTAAGAATCAATCATGGCAAAAGGAATGAAAACCTAATGAATCCTATATTAGGTTTCTTCCAAAATCAAACCGCAAGGTTCATAGATAGACTAGCGTGAATGGAGATTCACTCTAGGGTGAAGAGAGTAGAAGATCAAGGTCTAAAATCATCATGAATCATGGTCTAACATAGCTTCGAGATCAAACTAATCAAAGAGAATAAATCCAATAGATCGTATACTAGGTCTTCGCCGAAATCTTACCATGAAGTTCACAGAAGAGCTAGAGTGAATGGCGATTCACTCTATAACATAGAGAACAATAGAATAGGTACTTACAGCAAGTATAGTTCTTCTTCAAGATCTATATAGTAGGTAGAAACAATTGAAAGAGAAGAACTAGAAAGAAGAGAACGAATGCTAACCTTTTAGAAAGTGAAACGATGAACGAAAACCTTGATGAATTCTCCCACACCTTCCTTCACCTTGGAGAGGGTTCTCTAGAGAGTCTCTGACATTCTCTAATGGCTTTAGAAGATAATGATACGTTTTAGAACAAAAAATAATTAAATAGGGCTTCAAAAACCTAATTTAACCAAAATACCATTTTTGCCTCAAAACAAGTTGGTCACCTGGGTTGGTCACCTGGGGCGATCAAGGCAAACTACCAAGCCTGGCACTTTTATCAAAAAGGGGTTTTTGGTGCTCCAAAGGCCCTAGCTTCTTCTTGGGTCATTTCCAAAGTTATAGAAGGGTTTTACCTAATTTTTCGAGACCTTCTACTTGTGTTATTATTGTGCTCTTGATCCATCTACCAAGTCCGTAAACGTTTGAGTTAGTTCTTCTCTTTTAATTGGTTAAGTTCTTTTATTGGGTTCCCCCCCCCCTTTTTTTTTTTTTTTTAAAATTAAAACCTTTTGTTTTGATTGGGGTGGGGCTGTTTTTTTTTTTTCTCCTTTTTTTTTTTTTTTTTTTTTTATTTTTTGTTTTTGGGTTTTGTGTGTTTTGTTTTTTAGTACAACTAATTTAAATTTTAATTTTTTTAGGTGGTTTTTTTTTTTTTTTTGTTTTTTTTTAATAGAATATTTTTTTTTTTTTTTTTTTTTTTTTTTTTATTTTTTTTTTTTTTTTGTTTTTTTTTTTTGTTTTTGGAGGGGAGAATAAGGGTTGTTTGGTTTTTTTTTTTTTGTGGTGTTGTTTGTAATTTTAGTAATTTTATTTGAAAATTCAAAATATTTCATTTTAATTAGTTGTCTTTTTCCAATGGACACCTAAGTGGACAATAGGTGTTTTCCTTAGTGGCTAGTTTGGTAGCTAACAAACAAGCCTTAAGGGAAGAGTTGTGTTTCTTAGAGACAACCCTTAGTGGTGTCTTTTACTCTCCTATATAAAGGTGAGAGGGGTTGTTTATTAAGAGAGGGAAATTAGGTTTTGTTTTGAAGTTGTTTTAAAACTGTGTCAACAACGGATTGGTGAATGTAGCTTTTGGATCCCTTAGTTCATCGCGACGGAGTGCATCGTCTGCGATTGAGGGGTTGTTTGATCTTGGGGGTGAAAACGCACTTAGAACCCGTGTGCACTATTTGGGGCGTTTAAATACCTTAAAGAAAGTGCCGGCCACCACCGACACGTCTCAACTCCGCCAACTTTGTTTGTGCATCATTAGATGGATGTATACTACGATGCTTTCAACAAGGATATCATTCATGTTATTCAAAATAAGATAAGTTTTCCATTTTTATGATTGTATGTCTTCATTTGTCTTATACGATTGTCCATGATATTATATTTTGTCCAACAAGTTTAAGGTATTTAAACCTCGTATAAGACTTGGTATGGAACTGTTATAGTAATCATACGCATATACTTTAAGAATTGTTTCAGATGAAGAACGAAGTTAGATATACATGCTTTATCTGTTATGTGGATTCATGATGCATCGTAAGGTTTCTCATTTGGTGTTATTAGTCTATCCAATGATTGGACAGATCTTTGGGAATTTTTCAAAATTTGAAACGTGGCATGAATCTTTAGTATAGTCACCACCATTTCAGTGTTGTTATTAGAATATTTATTCTAGTCCTAATTTCTTTAAAAGGCAGTGCAATGGAATAACTGTTTACGTGTCGTTTTGTGGCTATGATAGAAAGTCCTGATTCTTCAAAGAGTTGCCACTGTTCCTTCTTCATACATCTGTATCTGCGTATGATACAATGATTTTGGGCTTTGAACCTATATTTTTGTATTCTGTTGGATTCTGTCAAAATTGTGGTTACTGACCGAACAACATAAGAACGTGAATTCTGCAGGACATGACTCGGACCTCCAATGCACGACTGCATGAAGAGCGAGTAAAGAGAGGATTGAAGTCTTCAAGAGCAATTTATTGGGAGATATTCTTGCAGAGATTCCATTCGGTTTTCGAATCTGAACTGAGATTTCAAACATGGAAACCCTTCAAAACCAGAAACCTTTTTGCTTTCTTATATTGTTTCTGTTAAGGAATATAACAGAAACTTGAAGTCACTGAGAAGCCAAAAATGGACTATCACATTCTCATTCAATGGTGGAGTGCAAGTCGATGGATCTAATCCGTGAGAAAACCAAGCCGCGACAGATTTTGCTCAAATAGTTTTGCTTCTCATAGATTGTGAAGTTACTGGTGTTTCTTCCTAGGAGGAGATACCGCGTGCATCTCTCCTTAAAGAAGATATTTATTTCTGAACCAAAAGAGCCATTATTGGTTGTAGTTGGTTCAAGTTACCATACAAAATTCTAGGAAAATGGGTAGAAGTTTGTCCATATAAGAGCCATTATATCTTCTGCTTATGTTCATAGTTTGTTCAATCTGATGACAAAATAAGCTAAGTACTGGGAAGTGCAAATTCCCTGCCTCTGTGCTCAAGGCTTGATCTTGTCCTAGGTTAATGAAAACCTAGATTTTATAGAAATTCAATATGTAGTAAACATAAGGTAGAGTTCTCATTGTTGACTCTCTGCCATGACTATGATAAGCTTGTTGATATTCATGGAGCACACAATACTTGCTTCTTCTCCTTTGTTACGGAGAACAAGTCCATTGTTGAAACATGCAGGTTGTTGGTGGGAGTATGGGAACACATCTTGAAGATTGTGTTGAAAGGATCCAACTCTGAACGGTTTTGCTCTTGATTCTTACAAGTCCTGTTGTTGTTACAATAATCCATGGAAATGAGATTGTCAGCCCGTAGGTTTCTCCTAATCAGATTGATTGCACCCAAGTTTGGTTTCTGATATTTCTATATCAAAGAACCAGATCAGATCATGTAGTTTCAGAAATTTGAACTGGGTTTGTATGATCTAAGAAAAAGAGTTAAAGGAGACCATATTAATTAGCAAGTTTGATAAGATGATTCAATCTGAATACCCATAGAGTGGCCAATACCAGTTAGTGTGTCAATTGCTTGGGCAAGATCCTGATCATGATGGTCTACTTGGGGATCATAATACAGAAACCAATGAATCTGGGAGTGAAAGCTCCAGTGTTAAACGTGAAGTTTTAAAGGTCTGTTTTTAGTGAAGGCTTTGAAAAGAGGGTTTGGCACCTAGGCCTTTAAACTTCACTTTTACAGGTTAAGAGGTGAAGGTGAGCCAGTTGGAATAGACACATCAATTGTTTCACATGTTACTAGAGAAATTTTCACATGCCTTCAATACTGTTGTGGTGCAAACAACACCGAGAGTCTTTTCTAGGGTGTATTTGTAAACTTTTAAGAAATTATTTTCTGAAGGCACATTGGACTGATTGAACCATTGCATTGGTTCTTATCAGATTGATATAATAGGTGCTCTGGACCAACCTGTTTAATTAAGTTCGTCCAGTTGTTTACATGACCAAAAAGTGGAAGTCAATGGGATCAAAGGGTCATGGTAAAAGCTCTCAGTATTGTAGGGAAGGCAGTGAAGTGGTCTAAAAATAATGACATGCAGCCTTCTTTTAGTTGCTTACCAATTACTGATGCAAGCTTTGGTCCTTCTGTGGTTTGGAGGAGATATTGTTCAACATTATTTGCAGAAGAGCAAATGATCTTGGTGGTGTTGAGTTTCACTTGCTGCAACTGTGAATAGTGATCTTGTTCATAAAGATCCAAAATGTTTCCGGAGTTAAGAGGCTGCTGATCTGCTTTCTACGATAATGTATAGAGGCATTATTTGAAGCAGTATCTTGTATTGCATTCTACAGGGCTTAGACACCTTGTGTCTGTCTAAGCTATGAAGGATTAGAATGCATGGAGCACTCTGCTCTTTGTCAAATGATGAGGTCAACATTCCAAGGATATTGCAAATTTGCAATTGAAATATCTAGTGACCCTAATTTAAGCACTACTCTAGTTGATGCGTTTCAAAATGGAGACTATCAAACTAGTTAGCTCACTAAGTGTGTTTTAAATATATATATGTTAATGGCATATTGATATTTATTTGAAATATAGTAAACCCAAATTTTGGGGTTCTATATTTATGAGAATACATGTATATTTACATGTTGGGTCTCTTCTCATGAGACGATTCTAGTAAAATGGCTATTTTTACTTGAGAAGAAAATGACATGTGTTTCATGTACATTTGAACACCATCTTGGTTTAAAGGTGATATATAGAAACTTGTGGTGGGGAATGATTTTATAATTCCAAGATTCCCCCAACCGAAAGGTGGATCACCAAGGAACGTACATTATGCCTTGGTAGGTGATTGATTGAATCTACATGATGGATAAACCAAAGCCACAAAGGGAAAGATACATGATGGGATCATAAGGGATTTACATTGACGGTAAATGACATGATCACTAGAGAAAGTAAGACATTGTGTCTTAGAAGCATGTATCTATAAATGGAAGGACATTATGTTTATATATATGTCTAGTGAGGCTAATAAAATAGCGCTATGTATAGTCAATGAAATAGTTTGACTGAAAATTGTGTAAAGCCTCAAAATCACTAATGTGATGTTGTTTAGAGAAATGAGCTATGAAAAGCCTATCCAAGATCATGTGATGGACACCCAACCTATGTGAAGAGGTTTCAATCCTGAATTAGGTTCAAAGGGTAAACAACGAAGTCACTGGATGACCTGAGAAGTACTACTAAGTTCATTTCAATATTAAGGTAAAGTAGTACCACCACAAGGAAAGAGGTTGAGCAAAAGGTTCTTAATTAGCCAAAGCCTACGAAATGTGGGGGTGTGTTAATTGTGGTGCACACTGGCTGACCTAAGTGGATGTAGGAAGTAAGGTCGCTTTTCAATGAGAATTATATAGGCGAATTCTCAAGACATCCATGAGACTGAGATCTGGGACATGGCCTGTTCTCATTATTAGAGGAAAAAATGTCCAAAAAGAATAAATTTTATGAAAGGGCTTATCACGTAAAGTCGACCAATAGGATATGGCTGATGAGCTTGCCAGCTACGCACTGAGGAAAGGTTCAAGAAGTCTGACTTCACCCATACTCTGTAGCGAGGTTCATTAGACCTAGTGTAGGTTCAAGTCCGAAAGACACCTATAACGACGTGTCCTATTGTGTCTAATATGTTCACCAATTCAGAGTTTTGTTTTCCGAAAGTTTTGAATTTTGTGGGGGATTGTTGTAATTTTAGTAATTTTATTTGAAAATTCAAAATATTTCATTTTAATTAGTTGTCTTTTTCCAATGGACACCTAAGTGGACAATAGGTGTTTTCCTTAGTGCCTAGTTTGGTAGCTAACAAACAAGCCTTAAGGGAAGAGTTGTGTTTCTTGGAGACAACCCTTAGTGGTGTCTTTTACTCTCCTATATAAAGGTGAGAGGGGTTGTTTATTAAGAGAGGGAAATTAGGTTTTGTTTTGAAGTTGTTTTAAAACTGTGTCAACAACGGATTGGTGAATGTAGCTTTTGGATCCCTTAGTTCATCGCGACGGAGTGCATCGTCTGCGATTGAGGGGTTGTTTGATCTTGGGGGTGAAAACGCACTTAGAACCCGTGTGCACTATTTGGGGCGTTTAAATACCTTAAAGAAAGTGCCGGCCACCACCGACACGTCTCAACTCCGCCAACTTTGTTTGTGCATCATTAGATGGATGTATACTACGATGCTTTCAACAAGGATATCATTCATGTTATTCAAAATAAGATAAGTTTTCCATTTTTATGATTGTATGTCTTCATTTGTCTTATACGATTGTCCATGATATTATATTTTGTCCAACAAGACATCACACCAATACCCACGGGGGGGGGGGCCTCTTGCTTATTAAAACCCCCCCAGGGTGGGGAAAAAAAAACAACCGGGCCCCCCCATAAAAAAAAAAAAAAAAAAAAAAAAAAAAAAATTTTTTTTTCCCCCTTTCGGGGGGGTGGGGGGGGGATAGAGTTTGTTCTAATTTCTTTTCAAGCGTGTGATTTCTGATTTGTGATAATTGTGGAATCCATGGAGTTAGATTTTTACCCCCTTTCCATGCATGGACAACCCAAAGAAGATAGTTTATTCATTTCCTTCTATAAGTAAATTTGACAAATGAAGTTTCTTCTAATTTCTTTTCTAGTGTTGATTTGTGGTTTGCAATTTCTATGGAATCGATGGAGGTAGATTCTTTCTTGAGATTTCAATCCAAAATCTAACTAAAGAAAAATACCACTTTTGAATGAAATAAAAACTAAAGACTAAGGATAGATGTACCCAGAAAAAAAAAAAAGGATACGGGTATAGAAATAAATTTCATAAATTTAAAAGAAAAAAAAAACCAGCAATATAATGGAAGAAAATGAAGCTAGTAAACGGTAGGAAAGTTTTAGGAAGATGATGAGATTTGATAGAAAAATTGGAATGAAAATCGTAGAGAGAGGGTTAGAATTTATGAGAAGTTTTTTTCTTTTTCTTTTTTAAGAGTATATCTTGTTATTAGTAACTAAAATATAAAAAATATTCAATAAAAAATAGGTAAATAAGTAGTAGACAATAAAAAATTAAAGTATTTCAAAGACAAAGAGGGATAGGAAAAGATTTGCCACAAAATAATAGTACAGGCTTTTATAATAATATGACATTATTAAAAAAATAACTTAGATAAATGTTACTTACCTCCCTTCTTAATAGACCAAATGACCTTTTCTTTGTTGGATTTTTGTTCGCGGCTGCGCAGATATCTTCCACGCAGCCACAATATTACGACATGTTGCACAATAAAAAATAAGCGGTTGGATGGGTCCCTAGTTTAGTTATTAGAGTTATAAAGTCTAAAAATTTATGAGAATTACAAAAGCTAACCCTTGATAGAATCGAAATTCACAAAAATAGGGCTGCTAAGGAACTTGGAACCCTAACCCCTATTACTTGGTTTTCTCATCTCCGGTGAACAGGTTCATCACCGATTGTCTTCTATGTTCAACGATCCTTCATAAAAATCGAAGTTCCTTTCAGCTTCAAGAGGTGAAATCTCCTTAGAGGGGAGCAAGAAGAATAGTCTACTCCTGAAACCAAAGGCGATGTACGTCTCGCCAAGACTCGAATTCTATGAGAGCTTTTCTTCATATGAAATCCCAAACCATGGCGTTATTGTCCAAGATAGAGTTTCTAGAAAAGCTAAAATTCAAAACGGTGTAATTTAAATTGGGATGATTAGCCTCCATTTACAAAAGTTACAACTCAAATCTACCAAGAGCATGAACACGAAGAAAATGTAATAACATACAAAAATGCATCTCTCTCGTTGTTATTGATTTTTCATTGTCTTGTTTCATATGTTTTTTGGTAAGAGCTTTAATTAATCTTCATCTCTTTGAATTGGTCTACAAAACTGCTCAGGCAAACAATGAAATGTTCAATTTCTCTGTTTTCAAAAACTCATATGAGAACATCTGCGGTGAAGATCTGGATCCAATAACTATTATTGGAAATTGTGAGAATGAATCTCTCTGTGTTTATCAGAGATGTTTTATTAAGAATATATAAGATACAACTAAGAGGATACAAAAGGTATTTTACAATACTAAGAGGGTATATGGGGAATTTCTCTAACACCCTCCCGCAAAGTCAAGGGTCCACATAGGAGCTTGAGTTTGGAGCGCAAAAACTGAAAACGAGAGGTTCCTAAACTCTTTGTAAGAATATCAGCAAGTTGATCTGTAGTGGAGAGAAAACGAACAAGTAACTCCCCTTTGGCAACCCGATCACGAACAAAATGAAAGTCAATCTCGATATGCTTTGTACGAGCATGAAAGATTGGGTTGGCAGAAAGATAAGTGGCCCCGATATTATCACACCATAAAGTGGGAGAGGAGGAGAGGTCTACGCCGATCTCACGTAGAAGGGATTGAACCCAGGTAAGTTCAGTGGCTGCCATTGCAATAGCACGATATTCACTCTCGGTGCTAGAGCGTGCAACAGTGCATTGCTTACGGGACTGCCAAGAAATCAAATTATCTCCAAGATATACTAGATACCCACCAGTGGACTTGCGATCATCTGGGCAACCAGCCCAATCAGCATCAGAGTAAGCCTCCAGGGTGCATGTGGGAGATGGAGTTAAATGTAAACCATATAAAATGGTACCTTTAAGATATCGTAAAAGACGCTTTAGGGCCACCCAATGCTCATCAGTTGGTGAAGCTAAAAATTGACACAACTTGTTGATGCTAAAGGAGAGATCCGGACGAGTGAGAGTAATATATTGAAGAGCGCCAACAAGACTACGATATAACAAAGGATCTCCAAAGGGTTTACCACCGGTCTTGGTGAGAGGTGGATTGGTTGCCATTGGTGTCGAAAGAGGCTTAGCATCAGTCATCCCAGCCTTGAGAAGAAGATTGCTAATGTATCTTTGTTGTGAAAGAAGAAGCCCATTAGTCAAAGGAATAAGCTCAACTCCAAGAAAAAATCGAGCAGGACCAAGATCCTTTAAGGCAAATTCAGCAGACAGAGAAGTCATAAGCGAATCAATGCTTGTGGTAGACGGGCCAAGTAAAAGAATATCATCAACATAAACCAAGATGTAGAGAGGGCCAAAGTGATCACGACGCATAAACAACGAGGAATCTGTTTTGGATCCATGAAAACCCAGTTGTAAAAGGTGAGTGCTAAGTCTTTGAAACCAAGCACGGGGAGCTTGTTTCAACCCATAGAGAGAACGTTGAAGTTTACACACAAAAGAGGAATAGCGTTGATCAACATATCCTGGCGGTTGCATCATATATACATCCTCATCTAAGGTCCCATGTAAGAAAGCATTATTAACATCCAATTGGCGAATATGCCATCCATGAGATACGGCAAGAGAGAGGAGAATCCGAATAGTGGTAGGTTTTACTACCGGGCTAAAGGTCTCACCATAGTCAAGCCCATATTCTTGAGTAAATCCTTTTGCCACTAAGCGGGCCTTATAACGTTCAAATGCACCCATCGGATTTTCTTTTAATTCGAAATAACCATTTGCAACCCACAACATGACCATCAAAGTGTGGAGGAGTCAAAACCCGGGTATGATTAGCAAGTAGAGCGTTAAACTCAGCATCCATAGCAGTGCGCCACTCTTGATACTTGACTGCTTGTGAATAACAGGTGGGCTCCAAAGTAGAAGGCCCAGCAGCCATTAAAGCTAAGGGAAAAGGATGTTTGGTAGCAAACATATTAAAAGGCACCTTTGGAATTCGAGTGCCATCTCGAGAGCGGGTCACCATAGGGTGACATTGAGAAGAGGATCCAAAGAGGTGCAGGGAACAAAATCCAAGGAGGCCTGAGTAGCATCAGTCACAAGAGGAGCCATAGTAACAGGTTCGGTCAATGGGCCTTTTGAAATATCAGCAACAGTTTGGGCCATAGTGGGCCTTATTACATGACTTGGAGATTTATCAAATCCAGTTCTATGGGCCATAGTAACATCAGCAACAGTTTGGGCCATAGGGGGCCTTATTACATGACTTGTAGAATTATCAAATCCAGTTCTAAGTACATTACAATTAGAATGTCCAAATAAAGGTTGAATTGCATCAATTTCTGAAGAAACAAGAGGCCCATTTGATGTGTGAGTTTCTCTGATAGCAGAACCAGTAGCAGCTGTACTTGCAGATCTATGAGGCCATGGAGATGCTTCCTGTGACTCAGAGGCTAAGTTGGAAGCAGGCATATGAGAGTGTGATCCAGAAACAGAAAAAGATGAGGAAGAGGATGGAAAAATAAAAGGAGCAGCAGGAAAAGAAGAAGAAGAAGATGACGTAGGAGGCATGGAAGACAAAAAATCTTGATGAAAAGGAAAAAGTAATTCATCAAAAATAACATGCCGAGAAACAATGACAGTTTGAGACATAGGGTTATAACAACGATAACCATGATGTTGAGAGCTATAACCTACAAAAATACAAGGGGCAGAACGATACTGAAGTTTATGAGAATTGTATGGATGAAGCATAGGAAAACAACGACAACCAAAAGCCTTTAAAAAAAGATAATCAGGAGGACGTTGATGAAGACGAAAGAAAGGAGATATAAAACCAATAGCAGTAGAGGGTAAGCGATTGATTAGATAAACCGCAGAAGAGAAAGCATCAGTCCAAAATTGAAGAGGCATACCGGCATGAGCTAATAATGATAAACCAACCTCTACTATTTGTCGATGTTTACGTTCAACCCTTCCATTTTGTGATGAAGTGTGAGGACAGGAAAGTCTGTGACCAATACCAGAGGCTAAAAGAAAATTTTTAAAGCTGCGAAATTCACCCCCCCAATCAGTTTGAAGGAATTTAATAGAATGAGAAAGCTGATTTTCAACAGAAAGCTTAAAAATTTTAAAAGCAGTCAATGCATCAGATTTATTAGCAAGAGAATACATCCAAGTATATCGGGTATAGTCATCTACAAAAGCAATGTAATATCTATGACCTTCTCTTGAGGAAACCCGAGAAGGTCCCCAAAGATCAGAGTACACTAATTGAAGCGGAGCAGTAGTACTAGTGGAACATCGAGAAAATGGCAAACAACAAGATTTTGCCAATTGACAAGAAGAACATACAGAATGAGATTTATTACCAACAGTAGGAAGGAGAAACTGAGAAATAAGTCGCTGAATCACAGCAGAGCCAGCATGCCCAAGCCGAACGTGCCAAAGATCATGAGTAGCCCTTTCAGCTAAGAGAGCAGTCACAGAAGATTGCATAGTTGGACTTCCAGAGAAAGTATAGACACCATCTTTAAGCTTGCCGGATAGTAGGGTGTGGCCCGAGCACAGATCCTTGACAAGAAAATGATCAGCAAAGAATTCAACAGAAACATGATTGTCAGCAGTCAATTTGCTAATAGAGAGCAAATTATGAGAAGCATGCGGGACATGTAGCACATTCTTGAGAACAAACTGAGAGGGAGAGGAATTTAAAACAGCAGTACCAATATGTTGAATGGGCAAACCTGTTCCATCTCCAATACGAACCACCTCAGAACCTTGATAAACTGTTGGAGCAGATAACTGATGAAGATCAGGAGAGATGTGATGAGAGGCACCAGAGTCTGGAATCCACACGGAACAGGGTGAAGTCTGAAGAGCATAATGAGCTTGAGGAGTATATGAATCAGGGGAATTGCGCTGGTAGCAATTCTTGGCAATATGTCCAGGACGATCACATAATTGACAGAATAGAGAAGGTCGACCAGAAGTACCACGATGAAATGGGCGAACAGAACCACCACGGCCAAAATTCAAACGATTTTGGGAGCCAAAATAGGGACGCTGATTACGACCACCAAAATTCTGGCGAGAAAAAGGCCGATTGTAACGAGTACCCCCAAGATGCTGTCCAGAAGAAGAAGAAATATCAAGTGTTGCAGCCTGAGCAGAGACATTAGTCAAATCTTGAAGAGCAGCAGTGGATCGAATTTCTTCACACAATAGCAGGCCATGGAGATCAGAGAAGGTAACCGATGTAGCACGAGTTGAAATTGAAATTACAAAAGCCTGAAACTCAGGACCAAGACCACCAAGAACATAGAGAACCAAATCTTCATCTGAAACAGGGTGATTTGCAAGAGCTAATGCATCAGCAATCTGTTTTACACGAAGAAGATAAGCAGCAACATTATCAGAACCTTTCCGAACACTATGAAGCTGCATGACACGAGCTTGAGAGGCTGAAGCATAAGTCTCAGCAAGTGCCTTCCAAACAGCAAATGATGTTGGAATATTAACGACCTGCGAGTGCACCATCTCAGTCAGAGAGGAAAGAATCCAACTCAATAAAGCTTGATCTTGACGCTGCCAGACCAAGAAAGCCGGATTAGGAAGCAGTGGTGAAGCATCATTCACTGATTGCAGAGGCGGAGGCGGAGCCGTACAGGTACCATCAATAAACCCCATGAGATTGAAGGATTTTAGCAGAGGCATGAATTGTGACCGCCAAACAAGATAATTCGTGGCTGAAAGTTTGATAGAGAGAAAATGATGAACACTATTAAACGAAATGACTGATGGAGATTCAAGGCAGTGCAGATCAGAAGTCGATGAGTCAGACGCCATGATAAGCCAAGAGAAAGAAAAACACGAATCAAGACTCAGATTTGATGATCGCCTCTTTCAGATGAATGATCGCCTCTTTCAGATTGATGATCGCCTCTTTCAGATTGATGAACGCCTCTTCCAAGAACAGTGTTGCAGAACAGAGTATGTGCAAGAAGGAAGAAGCAAAGCAAGATCGAGAAAACTCGCTGTTTACGAAAGAACAATTTCTGCAAGAACCGAAAAGCTCTGGAACAATTTCTGCAATTTCTGCAAGCTCTGGAACAATTTCTGCAAGAACAATTTCGATGTTGGAAGAAGATCGCTGCAAGAAGATCGCTGCAAGAAGATCGCTGCAAGAAGAACGCTGCAAGAAGAACCGAAAATCGCTGCAAGAAGATCATACAAGATCGCTGTTTACGGAAGCTGGAAACCAAAGAACCGACCTAGCGACGGATACCATGTGAGAATGAATCTCTCTGTGTTTATCAGAGATGTTTTATTAAGAATATATAAGATACAACTAAGAGGATACAAAAGGTATTTTACAATACTAAGAGGGTATATGGGGAATTTCTCTATAGAAAACTCCCCCTTTTGGGGGAGGAGGGGGGGGGTAAAAAAATATAAAAAAAAAAAAAAAAAAAAAATATAAGGGGGGGAAGAGTGGGGGGGGGGGGGGGGGGGGTTATATTTATATTTTTTTTTGTTTTTTTTTTTTTATATAAAAAAAAGCTACTTTTTTTTTTTTTTTTTTTTTGGTTTATTTTTTTTTTTGTTTTTTTTTGGTTTGTGGGGGAAGAAGGATGGAGGTGGTGGGGGTGTGGGGGGGGGGGGGGGGGAGGGTGAGGAGAAGGGGGGAGGGGGGGGGGGGAAGAAGAAGAAAAAAATAAAAAAAAACATTAATAAAAATAAAATAAAAAAAAAATATATTTGTGAATCTACTCCAACCAATTGTTTCGGTACAATTCCCTTAAAACGAGGCCGACAACTATGTCCACCAGGTCTGATTGATTCCTGCAGTTATTTAAAGGATAAAACATTAATTAATAATGTTAAAGTAAACTAAAGAAACGAAGAATACAAATGTTTTTCTTTTTTCGGCCAAATCAGTACAAATCTTAAAAACCCAGTGAGTACAAAGTGATCATCCTCTCTCTCTCTCTCTATATATATATTTCTTTAATTTTTTTTTGAATAAAGCAAGCTTTATTCATAGGCAAAAGCTAGAGGATTTTGATTACAAAGATATAAAATTCACATAGTGGAAAGAAGTCAGGCTGTCCTGCCTCAAAGGACAGGGTCCCCCGGGCAAGGAAGTGAGCAATATTATTCTCCTCCCATGAAAAGGAAAGAACAGTTAATGAAGTTTGATGCCAGTTTTTTAGAACAGGAGATGGGACCTTGAGTTGAAAGAGTGAAATCCATGTTGCAGCTGAATTAGATTGGAAGTGTTCCTTCGATCAGAACTCCTCTTTTGCACAACCCATCTCACTCGCTATTGCTTCAGCATACACCCACCACATGAAGTTCCTTATTTTTTGGAACGCATTGTAGTGCCATACTCTCTTTGGTATGTTCTTATTAGGCGCGATAAGGATGATTTCTCATCCTTTCCCTAATTGTCTCTAATTTAAATTCTTTCTTTATCATTTCATCCTCTCATTTGAATTCTTTCCATATCATTTAATCTTCTCATTTGAATTCTTTTCATTCATCATTTCTCTCATTTGAATTCTTTCCATATCATTTCATCCTCTCATTTGAATTCCTTCCATTCATCATTCTTTACATTTGAATTCTTTCCATACCATCTCATCCTTCCATTTCATCAATATCATAATTCGGCTTTGGCTTGATTAGGTTTCTCTATTAAATCATTTACATACAAACATTTCCATGTATTGTATTTCTATGTTTTATATCTTTCTTTTATTGTTCACAGTTACCTAACAGCATGGGATGTATGCTGCCTATATATTTGAGGTTCTCTCATATAAAATCATTCAACTATTTTTCCCATTGAGATTGTTTCTTAATATGGTATCAGCCTAACATACGATTCTACATCTTCATCAACCACGTCTTCTTCTTCCTCATTTTCCACTTCTTCTTCAATGGCTGCCAATACTACGTCTTCAATGGCTAGCAATACTACGTCTTCAATGGATTCCTCTCATACGGTTCACTCTTTTGCGATCCCTTCAGCTGTTGCACCATCTTTCACCACAGATCAGTACCATAAATTTCTATTTCTGTTGGAATCTGATAACATTCCACCATTGGCAAATGATGTAGGTAAAGTATCTTCTCTATGGGTTATTGATTCGGGTGCCAGTCTTCATATGGTTTCCGACTTATCTTTATTTCATTCAGATAGTCTTGTTCCCCACACCCAATCTATTCGCCTTCCAAATGGTGGTTTTGCTCTTGTTACACATATTTGGAATTGCAGCCCCATACCCACTTTACCTCTCACGAACGTATTACATGTTCCTTCATTTGGTTTTAATTTATTATCTATTACCCAACTTACCCAACAACTTCATTGTTTCATAACTTTCTATCCTGATCATTGTGTGATACAGGACTTACGCACGAAGGAGGGGATTGGGCTAGGCAAGGTGTACAATGGACTTTATTATTTGGATTTGGATTATCCCGTCGTTGCTGTTGTTTTACCCGCCAAAGACCTTTGGCATTCTCGTTTAGGCCATCCATCTTTATAGGTTTCTAGTTATATTGCACATTTGGATTCTAATATTCCTTTTCCTAAAGATTGTGTTTGCTCCATTTGTCCTTTAGCTAAGCAAACTCGACTTCCTTTTCCATCTAGTACAATTTCTACCACCTCTTGCTTTGAATTGATAAATTGTGACATATGGGGACCTTACTTTGTTCCCTCAATTTGTGGTGCAAAATATTTTTTAACTATTGTGGAAGATTTTTCACGATGCACCTGTGTGTTTTTGTTAAATCATAAATCTGATGCTTGGTCCCGATTAAGGGAATTTTTTGCTATGATCAAAACCCAATTTGGATACCAAATTAAACAACTCCGAACTGATAATGATCGTGAGTTTTTTAATCATCATTCAAATGCTTTTTTTATAACCCATGGTATTATTCATCAACATAGTTGCGTTGATACACCCCAACAAAATGGGGTTGTTGAACGCAAACACCGCCATTTCTTAATGTGGCTCGTGCTCTATCTTTTCAAGCAAGTCTACCTCATAAGTTTTGGGGTCCTTGTGTTTTGACAGCCGCTTACCTAATTAACCATTTACCCACCCCGTTGTTACATGGTAAGTCACCACTTCAAGTTTTATTTGGCAAAATCCCTTCATATTCTCATCTTCAAACTTTTGGATGTCTTTGTTATGGTCATTAACCATTCATCCATTTGTCATAAATTTGATCCCCGAGCATCTCCAGGTGTTTTTATTGGGTATCCATATGCACAAAAAGGGTATACGATTTATGATTTTCAAACACATAGGGTTTACATTAGTTGTGATGTCACATTTGTTGAATATTCTTTTCCTTTTTCAAAATTGTCATCCCCATTATTGCCTGTTTTACCCATTGCAGCTTTAGATATTGATAGTTTACCCATTTTGTTAGACCCACCCTTATCAACCACACCCTCTCCCCAACCAGTTGAAGAACCTCCTTCACCCACCCTCCCATCCACTACCATCTCTCGGCCATCTCGGGTTCATCGGCCGCCACCCCATCTTCAAGATTTCATTGTTACGCCATGGATGCCCAAGCTCCTCCTTCATGTGCAGGTACTCTCACTCCTGAAAATTGTTTTTTATCCTATCATAGATTATCCTCACCCCATTTCAGGTATCTCAAGGCCCTCAATGCTATAAATGAACCTACAAGCTTTGCTAAGGCTATTATTTCACCTGATTGGAAGGAGGCAATGGACAATGAAATTGCAGCTCTTGACCTTAACAAGACTTGGTCTCTTGTACCTTTACCCCCAAACAAGAAACCAATAGGTTGTAAATGGGTTTACAAAATTAAACGGCATTCAGATGGGTCAATTGAGCGTTATAAAGCGCGTTTGGTGGAAAAAGGTTATACTCAAATTGAGGGGGTTGATTTCCATGAGACATTTGCCCTAGTTGGTAAGTTAGTTACTGTCAGAACACTTCTTGCCATTGCTGTAATATCCAGCCCTATTCTAACCTTGACCCTGACCCGGATCCACTGTTGTATTCAGGTCCGAAGACCCGAAGTGGTGGAAAAAGAGATTTATGGACCATTCTGATTGATGATCATGATTCGGAGACTGAGCCCATGGACATTGACAATGATACCCCTTGCTTAAATGCATTGTCAGTGTTTAAGGAAAGTCTGCGCATCAGAGAAGATTAATATAGTTGATGTACCAAATGACCTCCTGTGCACAATCCGAAGGTATTCCCCGAAACTAGACTTCTTGATTAAATTGTGGGAGAAAACCTCACTCAATTTGACCTTGTATAGCCTTTCAAATCCCTACTGGAAGTTGCTGTTCTAAACCTTAGTTTTCTGCTGGAAATATTTTGGTCGATCCTTTTGGTCGATACCATCGACCAAGGACTATCGACCAAAATATCCCAGTCTGCCAAGTTAATGATTCCATGAAATATTCCTTTTCTATTTATTATAACCTTGAGCCTTGAGCCCTATTGCAATCATTTTCTCACCTGAAAACGTGGGGAGAGCTTCCCAAAGCAGCTCCTTGGCTAATGTGAAGGGCACCTCATCAAAAACTCTTTGTTTATCATTGATTCTTATCTTCATCTTCCATACTAAGGTATGAATCATCATTCCACTCTCTACCCTACCATTTTCTACTCTTTTCTATTGCCACCTTGCTGATGAGACATTGGGAATGGTGCTGCAACCTTGCAACCACCACTCCAAGAGTCTACTCATGTTCAATCCATGATTTCCTTAACTATTCATTGATGCTATGCTTCTATCTCATGCCTAGCATATGTATTCTATAATTTATCTATTAACATCATGCCATTTGGTACCAAACTGAGTTATAGGATGTATTATGTTCATGCTTAACATTGCCATATGATTCCAATCGAATTTCTATTAGTTCCTCTAACTATTACATGCCATTCCTCATCAATGCAATCAATTCCAACTCTTGCCTTGATGTTTATCACTTTAACTTGATAGCTCAAATTGGGCCTTTTTGTTTAGACCATTGGATTGGGTAAATTTCTTGATTTATAGTGTCCTACTACTATTGTTAAGTATGCCTCCAAGTTTCAGATTGATCCGAACACCGGAAAACTCATTTTGGATGAAAACCCCCAAAATTCACATTTCTGTCTCAAAGGAAATTTTGGTCGATCCTTTTGGTCGATACCATCGACCAAAGACCATCGACCAAAATGTTGGCAGACAGCAACCTTGGCCAATTTTGATCCAATTAACATCCGATCTTCCTGACTTCTTTTCTAACTTATTATTGATGTTTGTTTAGGGCCTTAACAATTCTATTGGACTATTCTTGGTATTCTCAATTCATCATCAATTCATCCAAGGTAAGGATGGTTATCTCCATAAACATATAAGTCATCAAATATTGAATTGTGTTTTATTTAAAGAATGACATCTCTTGATTTTCTTTCAATCATTATAAGACTGTTACATATGTGTTAGAATAGTAGCATTTAAATCTTCATACTCTTGTTGTGTTACTTTATCATTTTGATTTGCTTATGTTTATAATGATTCGTTTCAATATCATGATTTGATTACTATTATGGATATGCATTGGATGCATGAGAAATGATGAGATTGAATATGTGATTGCTTACGTATGACTTGGGATTGGGGGGTGTCCTACTGACACTTCTGTCCTTGGGCATCGGAGGGAATAGTATGGGATGTTCTCCGATGGTGCCTATCGACACTCTCCCGGGTTATTGGATGACATATATAGGACTGTCAAGTGGAGGGGTAACTTCCCTTGTAACAAGAGCCAATATCAACCATGTACCATGGCTAGTGTGAGTGAACTCCTTGTGAGGAACAACCAATACTTCTTTTGCGGTATGGACAACAACTTTTGTGCTTCATTGGTCCCCTTTTGGTTGGTCCTCAAGGACCTCCACTAATGTATTTCAACTGGGACATTGACTGGGTGGAGGACAATGTGAAGTCCTTTGAACTTGAATACACACTAGTTTTTCTTCCCCCTAACCATAACATCATTATCATATATCCATGGTCGGCCAAATAGAACATCAGTAAGATGCATAGGGATTACATCACACCATACCTCTTCCTTATATCGATGGAGCTTCAGTGGTACGGAACATCATTGATTTACCTCTAGAGTATTCCCATTCAGCAAGGATACCCGATATGGTTGTGCTTCTCCACCTTCAAGTTTGCTTTATTCACAAAGGTATCTGAAGTAATGTTGACACAGCTCCCACTATCAACTATCACCAAAGCGGTATTATCTCCAAACTTCATACAGCTGTAGAAGATACAATTGTGCCACTAGTTGTCTCCTTTGGTTTCAACCACCAAGATGCGGCTTACTATATGAATGCCATAAACATCACAAATACTAGCATCATCCTCATCATATGCAGCTCCGTCATAGTCACCATCATCGAGCAGGTATGGGAGTAGATCAGGATCTTCTTCCTCTGCTAACTTTTCAATCTCAACAATAGCATTAATCTTTTGACAGTGTGGGCAATATTTAGGATAATGTCCAACTTCTTGACAACTAATCATAGGAGCATTGCCTTATCTTGTCAGGTAGGAAATGTGGGTTAAGTAGGGGCTGTTGTAGTAGGTTTTGGTGCTGGGAAATTTTGCCTAACTTCCCAGGCTTGGTATCCAAATCTTTTGTTGTTGGAAGCCAATAATTCTTCCACTCATAGGATTTTTCCAAAATAGTCCTACACATTCTCTACATCCACAACGCCAATGGCCCTATTGATTTCAGGCCGTAAACCCAATTTGAAACATGACAAGATTTGATCTCCCTTTTTTGAATTCTTGTACGAGAAGCAAGAGAGTCAAATTATTCCCTATATTCTGCAACTGACAAGTTCCCTTGACGAAGAGAATTTTACTTGTCTTGTAGTCGCAATCGAAAAGTAGATGACAAATACTTTTCTCTTAGTTCTTCCTTCATTTCCTCCCATGTAGTAGGAGCTCTACCACAATCTTCCAACTCATATTCACGAGTTCTCCACCATTCATGTGTAGCTCCAACTAGCTTGGTAAGTGCTAGCTTCATCTTTTGTACTTTTGATAGTTTATACCAATCAAAATAGTCATCCAACGTTGCCAACAAATCATAAAACACTTAAGGATCATGCTTACCTGAGTATTCTTTGAGTTCAAGCTCAACCTTGTGAGAGTCACCAACATGCCTATTGAATGTAGGTTGTTCTCTAGCGAAAGAACAACGAAATAACTTTGTAGGTGCTTCTCAAAAGTTGGTTGCGTAACTGGAATCCTTTGGGTCCTCTCCCTATATTTCTTCGAGTAAGAAATTGGCTATAAAATGAGTTGGTTGGGATTCTTTACCAAGTGGAGGGTGAGGAGCATGAGTAGAGGTAGCATGTGAAATCCAGCCCTTTCCTAACCTTGACCCTAACCCGGATCCATTGGTGTTTGTAGGTCCGAAGACCCGAAGTAGTGGAAGAAGAGACTTTTGGGCCCTTGTAATCGAAGATTTGGTGTATGACTCAGAGCCTATGGATATTGACAGTGATGCCCCTTACTTGGATACACTGTCAGAGTTCAGTGAGAAACTGCACTTAGAAGGGGGGGAGCATAGTTGAAGTACGGGATGCACTTCCGATCTCGTTCCGAAGGTATTTATTTATTCTAGACTTGTTGATTGACTTGTAGGAGAAAACCCAACTAATTTGGATCAATCTGGCCTTCCATTTCCCAGACTGAAGTTGCTGTTCAGGCTTGGTCGACTGGCCAGAATATTTTGGCCTCTTGATTATGTTATGTTCATGCTGTTCTTTATGTGGAAGAGCTCAATTAGGGAAGAAATGGAACATTGACTCGTTGTAAGCCTTGATTTAGGCGATTCAGGCCCTAATGTATTGAGGGCAGCTTGGTATGACCAATGGGTCATGTTTAATGGGCTAGGTAGGTCTTTATTGAGGTATGAGGTATGCTAACATCATAGAATTTAATCCATGAGTAGTATATCGGAGGTTAGTCTATTAAAAGAAGCTCAAAACAGGAAAAGAAGTAAAGGCCATTCAGTGATCCAGTTAAGCCCTAAATTGGGACTCAATAAGGAGAAATTAGGAGGCTAAATCTAACCCAAGAGAGTGTAAGAAGTGTATGAGGACTTAGGGGAGAAATTCCAGCTGTATCAGCCCTGAAGGGCAGCTCCATGGCATCCAGAGCAGCCGAGGAGCAATGCACTAGGAGCAGCTGATTTAGCAGATCTGCTGCTCCTTGCTTTGCTCTTTGGGCTAGAGTTCCAAGTGCATAGCCTAGTTTTTCCCTTGGAGCTCTAATACTTCTAACCTTGGGAGCAACCCATAGTCACCAACTCAGATCTGATGCAGCTGGGTTTGACCTAAAATAAATAGTTTAAGTAGGGGTGCAAGTTTGGTCCTGGCAGCCCTGACCCGCCCTGAGCCCGAATAGGGCTTGGGCTAAGGATTTTGGCCCTAAGGGCCGGTTAGGGCCAAAATATTCTGGCCCTGAACTAGGACCAAGGGCGGGCCTAGGATTACTCTTTGGCCTACCTAGCCCACCCCGGCTTATCCCTGATTTTGGCTTTAATCTTGGCCTGATTATGGCCTTGATCTTGGCCTTGATTTTGGCCCTTATTTTGGCTCTGATCTTGGACCTGATTTTGGCTCTAATTCTGACCATGATGTAGGCCCTAATCCTAGCCCTAATATTGGCCCTAATCTTGCCCTAGGTCTAAGCCCATGATTTTGGCCCTGATTTGAGTCTGAACCCTCCATCCATATGGAGAGGAATTAATTATAATCTACATGGGTGAATATTTGACACCTGTTGAATTTTAAAAACATTATCATGTTTTGTAAAAAATTAATAAAAATAAATTATATCTTCATTACCAATGTAGTAAGCATCCACCTGATTTTGGCTCGATCCTGACCATAATTTGGCTCTAGTCTTAATGTTAATTTAACTATGATCATGTATTAGATTTTTACCATAATCTTTACATTAACATTGATATAACTATAAGTCTCGACTTTGAACTTCAGTCATTTTGATAATATTAGAATATGAGTTCACTTTTTATATTATTTTTAAGATAATTTTTATTTTTCGAATTAAGTCATTTGTAGTTCCAAAAAATCATTGATTTTTTTTGGGACTAAGGCGAGATAATATATTATAAATAATAAAAGCTAGTATATAGAGAATTGATATCCAACAAATCTACACCCTAACTTCTCATCATGAATATTGACATCTTTCTTTTGCCTCCAATGTGATATTTCAGGAGAAAAAAAAAACTTATTAACGACATATAGCTATTTTGTAACTAAAATATAATTTTCTTTAACTACAGGAAAAGAAAATATCAATACTAAATTATCGTTGATTTACTTGTTTACAAAGTTTTGAATATGATTTTTTTTGTTGAATAAGGATTAATGGGAGGGGTTTTCAATTTCCATCACCAAAGTAATGGGAGAGGTTTTCAATTTCCATCATCAAAGCAATGAGAGACTCTCAGATATCAATATAGAATTATGGAGTATGAATTTATTTATGTTTTAAGCAACACTATCAACTTATTGACTATTTTATCATTTTGTATGAGCTTGAATCATCTTATATTTCTATGAATTTTATTTTTAGTTTACATATGACACTTTTATTTTTATTATTATTATTATTATTTTTTTATAAATTTACATTTGTTATTTTAGGTCCAAGAATATGACCAATTAAGGCTAGGGCCCAGATAGGGTCAATCAGGGCCAGGGACAAGGCTAATTAGGGTCAACGCCAATTAGGGCCAGCGATAGGGTCAATTAGGGTTAATCAGGGCCAATCAGGGCTAATCAGGGTCAGGGCCAAATCAGGGCCAATCAGAGTCAAGGCCAAGGCCAATTAGGGCCAATCAAGGCCAACCCATCCCGACCCGGGCCAATTAGGGCGAGAATGGGCTTGGCTTGGCCCTATATGGCTTAGGGCCAAGAACAATAATCCTTGGCTCTGAACTAAGGTCAGGGCAGGAATGAGCTCAGATTAAAACATATAGGGCTGGGCTTGGGATTGCAAAAGCTTGGCCCACCCGGCCCCAGTTGCAGCCCTAAGTCTAAGTACATCTTAGGCTGAAGGTAAATAGAATGTTTCCAATATGATAGGCAAAGTCCGAAATTGAAATCCGGAATTCAAGTTCAAGCTCCAAAGCCAAGAAGACTAAGCAGTTTGGCTAAGGTGAGTGAATCTTAGGCTTCTCTGTTTATCTCCCTTGGTTATGCATTCATGTGATATTGTACATGCATGGCATGGCATAATGATGTTGTTGACTGCTTTGCATTATATATTTGCATCTCTTGTGGGGCTGGACAGTGGCGGTGGTGGTATTGGTGAGTATACCACTTGTGTGTTATGTGTGTGCAGCCTATGACTATTATTAAGCCACTATGATATGTTTATATGTTGAGGGTACTGTGACTGTATGATTATGACATGGATTTGCCGAGGGCACCATGATATGTAATTTGATATTTCTAATGTCCAAGTGGCATTTATGATAATGATGCACCATATTAATTTTATCATTCATATTGATTGATTCTATTATTGCACACATGGCCTTTAGTATGACTATGGCATGTGACATAGGTCAAACTTTAGACCATGTATATCATCATGGTAGAATGCATGGCTAGGGCATCCCCAATGCTGCACCCCTTGATAGGTGTTGACCAGCCAGTGAGGACCAAGATGATGTTATGAGATATTTGTGTGTGATGATATGTTTGGCCACATGGTTGCCCGGGGGAAATGTGAGTAGCCAATTTGAGGGACTCATCCAACAATGATCGCTTGTACTTCTAGTCGACTCCCAGCCTTATTGTTGAAGTACCTCCCATGTTCCTTTGGTCTCCTTCTATTACTAGATGTGCTCTTTCTCCTTTGGAGTGGATGCAAAAGCCCTTTTTTTATATTTAGTTTTGATGTAAAGCCTACTGCAAAGTGTCTCCATGTGGTGCATGTCGTAGATACAATTGACACAACTACACTTAGGAATAAAGGCCAGTTGGAGGGGAAGACTAGCTGTTTAAGGAGGTTGAAACCTATGTGCCATAACTTAGGAAATGACCTTCATAGCAACATTGCTTAAGCTTAAACATCTAAATTGTAGGATTGTCTCTAGGGATGACACATTTAGGGAGCAAGCATACAATGTATTGATACCTACAGGAAGATTTCCGTTGATAAAAAGTCATGGACAAAAGCTTAGAGATCATTACTTCTAAGGTCCCATAATTTTTTATAGAAATTGGGGTGGGGGAACCCCATCAGGCCCTCACACCTTCAATGGTCCCATCGCCATTTATAAAAGCTTGCTTTAGTTCCTCTGAGGTTGATGTTGTACACATTCAATTATTGGTCTCATCATCATTACAGGTCTAATGTATTAAAGTCCTTGCAATCGAGGAACATCAATGGGTTCATGTTTGAAGGTTTGGTCATAATAAAGGATAATTTCAAAAAAATAACTCATATCCATATTTGGTCCAAGTACCTAGGGAAAGGCGGAGCTTTAAGATTTTATTAGGATGGTGTTGCTGCACTATGCATACGGGGAAATAGGCTGAGTTATGGTCTACCCATTGCAGCTAATGGGCCCTGAACTTCAATTGCTAGATGACTTTCTATTTGTTTGATTGTTCTTCCATTTCCTCTTGGACCTTCTTGATCTTCCGCAAATTCTCTTCATTACTAGCCCCACCTTGTACCTCCAATCTCTTGGATAAATTTTGTAATTGATGTTGTACCTTGCCAAAAAGTTGTTGGTTCCTTCATTTGGATGATAAATGCAAACCCGCAGTGCCTTGAGAGTGCACTTTCCAAGCTTGTGTTGCAACTTGATTACACTACTCCTACCTTAACTCAAACCTCAATGGTCTAGGATATTTCAACAGCTTGAGCATCCAATACTATCAATTTATGATCTCATCCAAATGCAGCCTTAACCAAAACCATTGATCTCTCATATGAATTAAGCCATGCTACATTCGCAAATGCTCAACTGAGTTTCATCCTAACAGTTTCTATACCCAAAAGCTGATTGCACCATATAAACCTTGGCCCATGTAATTTCTTAAGCAAATTACCACCATGTCTTGGAAGCCTCTGATTTTCCTATTAGCTATCTTCATTTACCTCCTTTTTCTTTCCAAGAATGGAAAGAGCTACGTCTCCAATTAGACTACAATGAGTATGTTGGTTTATCTTAATCAATTTCAATTTATCCCAAACTATTTGAATGTTTGCATTCATGAGGTCCCTATAAATAACAATCAAGAAAAAGGATTTTGAATCAGGTTTACTGACTTCCACATCTATTTTCCTATTACAACTGTGTTATAGATTCGCTTGTAAATTTGGGCTCCAAAATAAATCCAACCCACCAGAGTGGCCTATTGGAGGAACAAAATGAAAACTATTCCAATTTAAGCATTTGGCTTATTATTCTATCTTCCTTAAGAAGAACTTAGTCTCCATCACACAAAGTCAAAAGAGGTATAGCAAGAGAGATTTTTTAGGCTCTTGAATGTTAGGGTCCTCCATAACCACTACATATTCTAGCTCAACAACATCATGGCTTTCTATGGGACTGCTATCCTATAACCTTTGATGGGCATGATGTTAAAAAGTGTTATTTCCATAGCCTCCATGTTTGATCTTTTTCTATTGTTGTTGTCTCCTCTTTTTAGGCTTATGCTTCACTAAAGTATTGGCTCTGGCTTTCTGTGGGTATGTTTTAGCTGGCTAGTTGATGAAGGGATTGATATCTGCCCTTGGGCCCCCAAGATTCATATTATGTCGTATGGGTAGTGTGAGTTGGGTTATGATCACTGAGGTACATTCATTTGATTGTGAATTTGGCTTATAAGAAGAGAACATACTTGGCATGTGGTATTGGGTTGGGTGGTGTGACATGGGGGCAAGCATAGGTTAAGGCCTGATGAGGATTAGGGTTTACCTAGGACTGTAGATTTGGTGTTTCTGTGGTCTAACATGTCACATTGACCAGAGTGGGGCCAAAAGAATGAAAAAGGGGGTTCATGATGTTTTTGAATGGGTACACCAGTGGATTGGGTATGTAGGTTAGATAATAAGGAGAAGTGGGTGGATTGGGCTATAAGTCATTGCAAAAAGGTTTGAAGAATTTACTGGTTAATGAATTCAAGTGGGATGTTTGGAATTGATCATGCTGACTTGAAGAGGGAATAAAGTTGAACAGTGTAGATAACACACATTCAGGGGATGCAGTTACGTTCTCATGATTAGTGGGATTTAGTGGGGACCAATGAGATGGTGAGGAGTGGATAGGGGACATTTGTCATGTACTATCAGACCTCTATTGGGTGCCATTGCCTTCCTTAAGACTAGTATTAAAATTCTGGGAGTTGTGGTTGTCAGTTCGTTCATTACAGATTAGAAATGGAGTTTGTCTTTCTTTCTTTTTTCTTGGGGAGCTAAGGTTTGTCCAGGCTAGCTTACGTACAACTTAACTACATCCTTAGAGGTAGTTTTTTCATATAATTTAAATATAAGGTGGGACTTTGCCTCTAGCGTCGAGGAGATTCTAATTTTTGACCTCATATTATGAGGCAATGGTCTTTTGCCAACTGAACAACCCCTATTGGTTAACTAAAGAATTGATCTTATTCCTATTCCTATCCTTCAATGGTATAGAAAGCTTTAGCAGTTGCATCATATTCAAAATGATTCAGCAACTGGCATACTCCAAGGTTTAGCCAAATTGTGTTTCTTTGATTAGCATTATCTTTTGAGGATGACCTATCTTCACCACAATTTTACTAGGAAACTCCAACCAAAGCAAGTTTGACAACGTGGAACTAGACCCAGAATGCCATAAAATGCATGGGGGTATTATCTTCTCCGGCTAGCACTTCGCCTCAACAGCAAAATGTTACCTACAACAAGCCAGGAACGTTCATTCTAAAGAACCATTTGGATAAGAACCCATATTTTAGGACTTAGAGAAGAAGGTTAGAAAGGTGAGGACAAAAATTAGAAGACAGGAAATTGTGGAAGAAGATCAAATAGAGAGAAGAGACTTAGGAGTTGGGGGATAACATTCTTCCTTTTATGCAATTGCCTTGCCCTATTACATTTATAGTTTAGGACTTCTTCCTATTCTTATGACTGTTTTACCTCTAGTATTCTCTAACCATAATCTACTTTTTAAAAAATGACATACCAATCCAGATATCCCTTACAATTTACTCTCATATAACCCATACCTACCATATTATGTAAAAGGAAATTGGATGGGGTGGGGGATTGGGATTTAGGGACCTTAATTGCTTTAACAAGGCTTTGTTGGCCAAGCAGGCCTAGAGGTTTATTACCACCCCTGACTCCTTTTGGGCTAGGATCATGTTTGCCAAATACCTTATAAACCAAGATTTTCTAAGAGTGGGACTACCAAGAAGTGGCTCCTGGGGTTGGAAAAGTGTCCTCGCTGGGAGGGACTTGTTACTTTCAAGATTGGGAAGGAAAGTGGGTAATGGCACAAACACACTCATTCACCTAGATCCCTGGATTCCCTCCCTTTCTTGCAAAACTATAGTGAGTCATCCCCTCCCTAATGGACACATTTATGTTAGTGAGCTCATAAATTGGAATGAAAATTCATGGAACAAAATCTTGTTGAATTCTCTCTTTTCCCCACTGGAAGTGGAAGAGATTATGATGCTACCTATACTATCACAATTTACCTTTGACTCTTGGTACTGAACAAAGCAAGTACAAGGCAAATTTACAGTGAAGTCAGCTTACTTTCTATGCCTTTCATAAGTTCCTAATACTAGTTCTATGGCCTCCTCTTCTTCTTTATCATCATATTGGAAGGAGATCTGGAACATCCCCAATCTCCCAAAAATTAAACACTTTATACGGAGAGCTGCTAGTGAGGCCATTTCCACTAGTGGAAATTTATTTCACAGGCAAAGCTGTCTTTCTCCTTTATGTCTCTTGTGTGGTCAATCTATTGAATCTACATTGCATGCTCAAATTTTTTGTGATTTTTCACAACATTGTTGGCAGGCTTCCCCACTTAGACTTAACTGTTCATAATTTACTGGGTCATCTATTCATGATTGGATAGATTTCTTACATGTCAAATATAAGAACACAAATGATTTACCATCTATTGACATCATATGGAGTACTCTTTGCTAGATTATTTGGAGAGCTCGGAATGACTTCTTGTTTGAAGGGAAGTGGCCCTCTTTGGAAGGCTCCCTAAGAGCATTTTGGGCTCTCTATAATGATGTGACTTTATATACATCCAACCCTCTTGGAGATACTTGATACAACCCCCCCTTCCCTTAATTCTTCTAATACTTAATTTCATTGTTAGGTTTCTGTAGATGGAGCTTGGGATAAACATAGTAGAAAGGGAGGATGAGTATGTATTATTTGGGATTTCCATGGAAGTTTTTTGGCAGCAAATCATGTCATGGTTTGAGCCTCTCGGCTGCAATGGTAGAGTTGGAAGCAGTTCAGAATGATTTGCTACTTACTAGAGATTTGCAAATCACTAAGTTAGTTCTACATTCGGACTGCAAGAGTGTGATTGATGCCATTAATGGTAGTGACCCTCTTTGTACTGGGCATGTTGTTGGTTGGTAAATGAAATTCTTAGACTTAAAAATTCCTTTAATTCAGTCTTTTTTAGCTTTGTTAGTAGAGATTTTAATATTTATGTTGACTATATAGCCCGTGGGGTAAAACGTTAACTTATTTAGGGTCTGATGGAATTGTCCACCTTTGTTCATGTTGGACCATAACTTTGTTGGATTCAAGGGTGTTTTCTTGGAGTATCTAATATGAATCTTCTATTGGACGAAAAAAATATGACCCATACCTTGAATTAGTGGGACTCTATTGGGATTTTGTGGGGGCAAGCAAAGGGTATAATAGAAGTAAGTGGTATCCAAAGGTGCAACTTTTTCATAAGATTTTTTTTCTTTCTTCTGGTCTCTCACTTTGCTACATTATACGTGGATTCATATGCTTATTTTCCCACCTTTTTTTATCTAGCAAACAAATCATGCCTATAGATTAGCAAAAAAAATGCCTATAAACAATGAAACATTAAAAGAAAAATCCGACAGACATATAAAGCCAATAAAACAAAAGGATATATTACTGAAAAGAAGATGGTGGATTTGAGAATTACCCATTTACTTGTCGGAGTTCGATTCCCTTTTTCCCCCCTACCACTTTGAGCGCATTCTTCCATCTCTCGATGGTCTCTTGATCAAATTTGTCTTTGTGTTTCTGAAATGACGCTTCAACGTTTCCCGTCAGATCGCGAACATCCGATGGGTTAACGTTGAAGAATATGGGCAGGATCTTTTGACCGTCAGATGTATGGGATTGAACAATGTCAGCGAGCTCTGAAAGGCACCATCTGCTATCGGCATAGTTTTCAGAGAAGACAACGATGGAGATTTCAGACTTTCGGATTGCCGAGTACAGGTACGATTCAATCTGTCCCCCAACCCAGAGAGCTTCGTTATCCATAAACACATTGATTCCCACTCTTTTCAATTCTCTGTAGAGAAAACCAGTGAAGTTATTGCGTGTATCTGCGCCCCTGAAACTGAGAAACACATCATAACTTTTAAACTCCGTCTTCGTATCCAATATTTCTATAGTCGAGTCAACAACCAACTTCACTAGCCTTGATTCGTTCCTGCAAACGTAAGTCCTTCATCAATGAGTAGATCAACGAATAGAGATCAAGCTAGGAAAGCAAGCTTCCATGCAGGAAAAGGTAAAGAATCGATCGGTACAAAATTACCCATTCTCTTGACTGAGATCGAATCCCCTTAAGCTCCCTGCCAATCTGAGCACCTTTCTCCAGTTCTCTACGATCCGCGGCTCAAAGTTCTTCTGGTGCTCCAGAAATGGATCTTCAAAGCTTCCCGTTTGATATTGAACATCCCCCGGTTCAACACCGATGTAGATGGGAAGAATTATTAAACCGTCCGTCCTACTCCGCTGAACGATCCCCAACAGTTCTTGGAGGCGCCATCTGCTATCTGCATAGTGTTCAGAGAAAACAACGATCGCCATTTTGCATTTTTCGATCATCTTCAGGAACTCGGTCCGATTTCTTCTCCACCCTGGCCGCTCATAAACACACCGATTCGATTTCTTTTCAGATCTCTGTGAAGGAAGCCAATAAAGTTATTGCCAGTATCTTTACCGACGAAACTGATAAACACATCAGCATCGTTTTGTGCCGCCATGAATTTCCAGTTACAGTTGCAGTTGCGAAGAAATGGGTAGAGCAGAGACTTAATACAAATTCAGCCCTTCTCTTTGGTAGACGTGTAATTAGAGTTTTGGCCTTCTCTGTTAGTTAATTTGTCTCCTCTTCTCACATCACAAAACTGCAGACGCCTTATTAATTACTATTGACCATGTACTATTTAATTGTTATTTTATTTTTTATATTTTTAAAAATTATTAGTTCAATTATTGTTGTTTAAAGAAATTTTTCATGTTTATTTTTAAGACATTTATTTATTTATAGATGTATGATATGTGTTTCAACATTACACCAAATGATTGAAATATATTTATAAGTCACTTCAAAGATTTGTAATTAAATTAAAAAAAATTGATATAATTTGTAAATAAACCTCAATCTTTTGATGTGATATTATGACACATGTCATACATCTACAAGAAAATAGATGATGATCCATTTTCATGTGGGAAATAAACATGATTGTTTGATGATTAAATTTTGTTAGGGCCTGTTTGGTTACATGAATCCAGAGATTTCAAATCTCTGGATTTGTGAATCTAAGAATTATACCCATTTGGTTGTAAAAATCTCTAGATTCATGAAATCTAGAGATTCACCTTTTTACACTAAAAACGTGAATCTGTAGATTTATGGGTAAGAGGTGAAATCAAGAGATTTAAAAAATACTATACATTTGCACATTCACAAAAATCACGTCGATCAAATAAGTTTTTTAGAATGAATCCACAGATTTCATTCCACAGCCAAACATCTAATTTTATAAAATATAACTCCATAGATTTGAAATTTATAGATTTGAAATCTCTAGATATTTGAAATCTCCAGACTTGTGTAACCAAACAGGCCCTTACTGAATGATGATGTAATAGTTTTTTTATTTAAAAATCTCAAAAATAATCTTAAAATTTTTATATTACTTATATTATTAATTAAATTATATTATTATCCTCGGTAATTGAGAAAAATAATAACATTAATTTGGTAATTCCTTGCTTTCTAGCTTTTATATATCTACTTTTTAATTTAGTGTTTTGTTGAGTTTTGTTATTTTTTGAATTCGATGTTATTAATTTTAAGAAGTTTCTACTCTTATTAGGTTTTTATTTATTTATTTTCTAATTGACATTATTAATTTAAAAAAAATTCTTTTCTTAAGAAAAAAAGAATTTAGGAAGTTTTTTTTTTGGTGTCGATTTTGTACAGTAACGGTAATTCGGTATAGTACGGTATGGCATTGAATTTGAAAACCTCATACCAAAATCATACTGTACAGAATTTGTATGGTACCGTATGAAAACAGTATTTTAGAAAATTGCACGGTTCGGTTTTGTTATAGTTAAAAACCCATTCTTTTATTATGGAATTTTTAACAATTCCTAAACTACTTTCTTTTTCACCTTGGCTGAAAACTACCAATTCTGAAGCCCTTAAATGGGCACAACCATGTTTTACCGCATCCTGTGTTGAAACTTGGATGGACTCAATGCAAGTGAACTAGTGAACTACATAATTTATATCATGTTTTACTATATAAGTCACAAATTTACAACAAGTGAACAATGGGCATCCTCATGTGCACCAGAATCATAGACATGGCAAAGAACCAGATGAGATTACATAACTTCAGACTATTTTAAAGCTGACCAAAGCAAGACCTTGTAAATCTGTTGAACAATTCTCACCCAATAATCTTACCAAATTTTTTTTTATCCAAATACATTGTCATCTATCCAGCAGAATCTTAGGCATGGCAAAGAACTAGATTAGATTACACAACTCCATGTTTTGTTGCTATGCATCCTCCTTTCCACGCTACATTTATTATAAAAAATTAGACCGACTCCTATCATTTTTGTCAATCAAATCACTCCATAAACAAAGTTAAAGAGAAACATATGGATTTAAGGACCGCCCGTCCAGTGGTTGTAAATTGGATTCAATCCAAAATTCAAAATAAAAAAATATAAAAATGATGAGTAATTGAACCATATGTCAACCAATGAATTTGATTCAAATGCACATGGAAGCGTGTGATTGAACACAACATGATGTTAGTTGAGCACTTGAACCCCCAAAAAGTATGCAAATTTGAAAAATCGTATCTACCTTCGTATCAATTCCTAAAACCGTAACTTGGTAGCCATCAATGGTTTCATTTATCATGTTTCAACTGAATAGATGTAAAAATAAAGAAGAGCAAATTGCATTGGCACGCCAAAATGGAGGCTTTAAAACATTGACACCCACTTTATGTTTAAAAAACACAGACACCCTATTCATTAAACATAGTAGTCCATTCTGTTAGTGAAACCATTAACCCATTGTTTATTTTTCTTTAATTCCAAAAATGCCTTTACCAAAATCTATGGAGAAAAAAATGGGCCATTGGATGGTTGACATGTTTTATTCTAACATATACTCATTATTCTTCCAACACTTAACCATTATTTCATCCCCCAATCTTTTCTCTCTCCTCACTCGGCTCTCCTTTGGGTCACCCTCTCCACCTTTGGCTCTGGCAGCTGTTGCAGGACCATTAAGGATGGCCAAAATTACCTCAACCATGGTCATGCCAGACAAAGACTATATGTTTTGGGGGTGGAAACCCAAGCAATGCAGGTTGCCCAGGTTTGAACCTTCCATCTTCCTCTCCCTTGTTTGAAACTAACACGTTGCCTTCATCAGTGACTCCATGGCCATGAATCAGTTGGTGTCTCTCATGTGACTCGTCTCTTCGGCTTTCTCCCCGGGTCTTGTGTATTGCAATGACAACGACAACAAGTTTCGGCGCTGGGATTTCCCTTCTCATAGCATCAAACATCTCCAAAATGGGAAGACTCAAGAAGAGAATTCCATTGTTTGTTGAAGTCCTTACTTAAGTATCCTATCTTCTTGTGTTTTCTAGTTCTGCTTAAATTACTTTCCTTGATTATTCTACTCACCTTGACAGTGAATCGAAGGAACCCTAATTTGAAACTTGGATTCAGAGAGGGCATTTCGAGTCGAGCTTGATGAATATTTGAACGAAAGCTGGACCTTCGACCTCTCCGACAACAGAAGAGAAAGCTTTCTAGTTCATCTCAAAAAGGTTTCAAGGAGGTCAGCTGATGCGGATTTTCAGTTGATGAGGAATAGGGCCCACTCTTTCAAGAAAATTGCTACTTCCATTAACTAAGAGCTCGAGAACTTTAACAATTCGGCTTCTTCCTTTTCTGTTCACCATCCGATCTACTTCCCATGCTGAAATTAATCTCATCTGGAAATTACAGCCCAAGCTATCTGAATTCCACTGAGCTTACTCATCTTTGGATTTTAGCCGCAAGGTTTTCGAGAAATGGACACTTAGATTTAGGATTCGGCTCGAACTGTCGGCGATTAGGAGTGTAATTGTTTTTTAACCTGAGGAGGATAAGGATGGGGTTATTAATTTTAATGATAGGGATAGGTTTTAGGGCAGAAGTAAAGTTACAGTAGACTTTCAATGGGATTAGAAGGGAGATAGCGATGCAAGCCACAAGGAATGGGAGCCTATTCGTGAGTTCAAGACGAGGCTGAAGGAATTTGAACGTAACAGTTCTTCAGTGGAGGTATTCAAAAATATCACGAACAACATTTCAAGCGTTGAATGTAACAAAACTAGAGTTGAAGAGGCCAGATGACCACCTTAGACCATACTTGTATCATTTTCCATTCATGAATTGAGTTTCATGAACGCGTGCAGAGTTCCATTCACCCTCTCCACCTTCTATTATGCGAAGTTGATGAAGGAGGTGGTAATGGTGGTGGTGGCGGCGTCCCTGGTGTTGCCAGTGCCGATGGTGGAGAGGGTGTGTTAGGTTTATCCTAGGCAATATATGGACTTGGATTAATTATTGGGGCTAATAATTGATGGGAGTCTCAATACATCGGACTGATGCACTGCCATTAAGTTTGAGATGGGCCAAACTGGTCCATTGTGGAAGTGGACTAGGGTTTGGGATTACTTTTATAAATAACAATGATGGGGTCCCTCCAATCTCTCAAGTTCTTTTGTTCTCTTCTCTCTCCACAAGAAAGAGGTACGGTAGAAAGACAAGGAGATTGGAGAAGGTTTCGTCACTTTGCAGATTTGACATTCAAAGTTTGCATCAATATTTTTCAATATACATCTGGTGTAAGGTATGTGCAATACTTTCTAAATTTAATATCATATTCTAGTTCTTGCATGGTTTTATTATTGATTAGGGTTTTGAGGAAAACCTTAGAAGGTCTAACAATTGGCATCAGAGCCTTTCTTGCAAAACTAGAATCGGTTATTCGTTTTAGTCATAATTTTCATAGATTATATTATATGGTTTAAAGGGATTTTTTTAGAAAGGAAATATCCAATTATGTTATTTTATTTTGGATTGGATCCAATGGGAGTATCCAACGTTTAATTAAAACCCTAAATTATGTTGATTTGATTTTGGATTGGATCTAATGGGAGGATTCAGGGTTTAATTGAAACCTTAAATTATGTTGATTTGATTTTGGATTGGATCCAATGGGAGGATTTAGGGTAAATCATTATGGAACTAGATTCTTAGAGTAAATCATTATGGAACTAGGTTATATTGATTTGATTTTCTATTGGGATCAAAATGAGCGGATGGTAATATTTTGCATGAATTGGTAATCCGTGAAATTTTATAAGTATCTTGGTTTTTTTGTGAAGTTTTTGATGATATGGGATGATGAGATTTTAGAATCCTGTCTTATATGGGAGTTTTGGGTTCATTTTGGAGAATTTTTTTTTCCTTCTTCTAGACGGAATGTCGTCTTGTACGAAGCGGGAGTGGCCTCTGTTGAACCCCACCCAGTTTGGCCATGGATCCGGGAAAAAAAAAAAGGAATAAAGGAAAGAAAAGAAAGATTTAATTTCATATTAACCCCTTGCTGGTTGTGCTTTATATTAATATATTGTGCGTACTTTGCTTTTCGACTCTAAATTTTGGATGGAGATAATACGAAGGAATGTAATCCACCAAAGTGGCACCTCCCCCATCTTTTTATTGTTTGTCATAGTAGTCAAAGTTTGGTGACATTTTCTCAAAGGTGATGTTATCTAAGTAACATTGATATATCCACTCAAGTGGGAATGAATAATAATTTAAGGAATTTCATTAACTCAAAGGTAATGAGATTTTCAAGGATTATTGTTGCATTCAATTTTTTAAAGGTAGATTAACACATTATGATGTTTTAGGAAGCATAATTTAGAAGTTTATTATCACCCAAAGGTGAATGGAATTTTCGAAAGTTATTCTTGTCCCGTGGTATTTGCAAGTTACATGTGAAACCTTGTATATTCCAACCCAAAGGTTGAAATATTACTTAGTCGGCTCATGTTGGTTAAGGCTTGTGCCATTAGCATGTTTGGTATGGTGTGATTTTCATAAGTTTCTTATTACCCAAAGGTGAAGGAATTTTAGAAAGTCATTGCTATCCCGTGGTATTTGCGAAAATACATGTGAGGCCTTGTATATTTTAACCCAAAGATTGAAATATTACTTGGTCAACTCATGTTGGCTAAAGTTTTTGTTTTTAGCACGTTTTGGTATGGTGTGATTCTCACACATTTATATCTGAGAGTGACATGTGATTCTCATAATATGATCATGATATAATTGTTTGAATGTCTGTTGTCACTTATGTTGTTGTTTTGAACTTTTGTTATCCTTTTAAGATGTCTACTCAAGCTAATGCTTTGGCTTCCATCCTTGCTCTCTTCGGGAAAACTATAAAAGATGGGTAGATGAAATAAATGCTACACTTGGATTGCTTGATTATGATGTGGCTCTTAAAGAGCTAAAGCCTGCTGATCTTTTCACTGCTAGTACAATTGAGGAGAAGTTAAAGCATAAAGAATGAGTGATAGCCAACAAGAAAACTTTAATTATAATGAAAAAATCCATCCCTGAGTCCATGCTTGACAGTGTAGAGATGAAGGACACTGCGGTAGAATATCTTGCAGAGATAAAAGCAGTGTTTGAGTTATCACAAAAGGGTGAGAAAGGAGAACTGATGTCCAAGCTGACTTCATCTACATTTGATGGTACAGAAGTGTTAGAGAATATCTTTGGAGATGTCTTCTACAACAAATAAATTAAAAGATCTTGGGACAATGGTCGATGATGAATTTCTAGTTCATCATGCTATCAAATCTTTTCTAGAGTCATACGCTACGCTTAGAACTTCACTTAATGCACAGGCAAAGGAAAAGACCATAAAAAGACATTATTTCCATATGTGTTCAAGAAGAAAGCGACAAGAAAAGGACAAAAATTGAGACTATAAATCTGATTAAAGACAACAAAGCATCTGGTAGTGGCTTTCATAAGAACAAACAAATTTCTTTCAAGAAAGACAAATATCATCCATATAACAAGGAAAAGAATAACCATGGTGATATTATGTGTTATTGGTGTGATCAAAAGGGATATTTTTAAGAGAGACTGTAATGCAAGTAAATCTTGGCTTGAGAAGAAAGATTACACACACACACACACACACACACACACACACACACACACACACACATATATATATGATGAAGGAATTATTTTTCTTATGGATGTTTTGATGCATGCATGCATTTAATTGTGTTTCGTTGTTATGATGTTTATTGATGGATTGACTATTGACCATGGCCTTGGGCCTAAATGTGTGTTGGCCTTGAATATGACGGTGTTCAAGACACCCATGAATATGACGATATTCAGGGGTATGATGAAAGATCAACAAGGAATAATATTGTTTATGTGATCACAATTGTTGAATATTCCTTATTCATCTTATTTCGGTTTAGTTAGTAAGTAATTTTTTGTTGTGACTGATAGAAAGAAATATGTTGTATGATGAGACATATCTTCTACTATTGTTTAATATTAATGAACTTGTTAACTGGATCAAGGATTAATGGCAAATTTTGGGATTGATAATCCATGGCCATATCAATTTATCGTAACAAAGTAATTAATCTAGCCCAAGTAGGAGATTGTTAAGTTTATCCTAGGTAATATATGGGCTTGGATTAATTACTAGGGTTAATAATTGATGGCGGTCTCAACACATCGGGCCAATGCACTGCCATTAGGTTTGAGATGAGCCAAACCGGTCTATTGTGGAAGTGGACTAAGGTTTGAGATTGTTATTATAAATAGCAATGATGGGGTCCCTCCAATCTCTCAAGCTCTTTTGTTCTCTTCTCTCTCCACAAGAAAGATGTACGGTAGAAAGATGAGGAGATTGGAGAAGGTTTCGCCACTTTGCAGATTTGGTATTCAAAGTTTGCATCAATCTTCTTCAATATACGTCTGGTATAAGGTATGTCCAATACTTTCTAAATTTAATATCATATTCTAGTTCTTGGATGGTTTTATCATTGATTAGGTTTTGTGGAAAACCCTAGAAGGTCTAACAGGGTGAAGCAGGGTATAGCCAAGTGAGGAGAGAGAATAGATTGGGGATGAAAGCATAGCTTAAGTGTTGGAAGAATAATGGGCATAGGATTAGAATAAAACACATCTCAACCATCTAATGGCCCTTTTTTCTCCTCTGATTTTGGTAAGGGCATTTTTTGAATTAAAGAAAAATAAATAGTAGGTTAATGGTTTCACTAACATAATGTATTACTGTGTTTAATGAACAAGGTGTTTGTGTTTTTTAAACATAAAGTGGGGTGTTAGTGCTATAAAGCCTCCATTTTTGGGTGTCGATGCAATTTGCTCAATAAAGAATAGTAGCATCTTCATAACTTTATCCAACTCTAAATGTATAGTGTGACTTCAATGCTGTGCATTTAATGCGCAGCATGTGAAGCCAACGGTCGAGATCGAAATCTCGATGCACAGCACTGAAGTGAAGCTCCTAAATGTAACAGTCTGAATTCTAGTTTCAGAATGTGATCAACATCCATAATCTACACAGTTTAGTAACACTTCTTGAAAATTTTAAAACGAAATCTGCAGCAACTCGAGACTAGTTATAAATCAAAACACATCGAACAATGGTAAACAACAAGAGCCATCTTTAACAGATTTGGACTTAGATCTTGAATCGGATTTGGTTTGCACCATCATTGAACCAAACCAAAACCAATCTGAATACCCAAAGCTTAATTGATTTTCTCAGGAATCTGAATCGATTGACACCCTTATCTATGTTACTATTGAAGAAATATCTAGAGACGACACATTTAAGTTGATGCAAGTTATAACCCTATTGCTTATGATCTTGCGAATCACTTCTGTGAATTGGCTGCAAATTGTCATTCTGAGAAGCCTCATGTTTTTGACTATGGCCAATATCCTGGTAGATGTCAGTTCAGTTCTGTTGTTTCCATGTTTCAAAGCCTTATTTTTATTTAATTCTATTTCATATCCTTACTGAGAGAGCCTAATTAAGGTTATGTTCATGATCTGTGCCTTTAACAGATTTGAACGAGCGCTAGTTTATGGGTAGAGAATTTTCTAAGATTGGCCACGAAAATCACAATGCACTACATACTCCTGATCACTGATTTCAACCTCCATTGAAAAGTTCAAGCTCTGTGGCATGGAAATAGTGATTTTCTGAGGGGATGATGAATTCTATAGTCAAACTTAAATTTATTTATTTTTTATAAATCTTATAGGTGATGAGCCTACTGAACCTAAGGTGGAGCAAGTACTTGAAGATGTTGAGAAGTATGCTCTTGCAAGCCATCTGCTTTGGGGCTTGTGGGGAATAATTTCGGTATTTACTTCTCACCTTGCTACAGTTGATGGTGCCTACTTATATTGTACAAGGATCACATGTAGGATGTAATTTTGAACATGTAAATTTATACCCCATTATGGTTTCATGAGCTTCACTTTAATCTTCCTTTCTAGGTTTACAAGGAAAATAAGTCTTCCATTTGGTGTAACTATTCCCTAACAAGTATAATAATGAAATCCTAAGTCAAAAAACAGTCTTCTTTTCTTAATTGATTGGGTTGAATGAAAATCCTTATTTTTATAAGTAATTAGCCAAGGAAAAGAAAATATTACAGAGGGCGCAAATACGAAATGATTGCAATTGAAATGCATAGACTGGAAATTGGAAAAATATACACATAATAACTAAAGCAGCCAAATCATACAATTCATACCCAATCTTATAAACTTAACCTATGTTACTAGGAGCTGTGGATGCTTCAGCAGAAACTTGATACATTGTAAAAACATCTTGCAATGCTTGAGATAATTCTTTAGTATCTTGATCTGGATCCGATTCAGTTACACAAAATGATAAAAACAACAATTAAAATAATTAATTAGAGTTAAAAAATAATATCTAGAAAATATGCATTGTAGAAAAATAATATTACCTTCAAAGTTCAGATCATACATCCAATCTCGAAGGCATACTAGGGCCTTAACATTGTGAGGGAGTAACTTATTTTGATATTTATCAATCACCCTACCCCCAGTACTAAATGCCGACTTAGATGCAATCGTTGACACTAGAATTGTTAATACATCAATGGCTACCCGTGCCAAATTAGGGTACTCACCTTCAACTACCTTCTAATATGCAAGAATATCAAAATCCTTAGCCCATTGCATGGATGGCTCTTCAAGATACAGACTCAGTTCAGTCTTACTTGTCCCAACTCTTTCCACAATATTTTTTCTAAGGTAATTCTATAAAATAGACATAGAATGTATTATATAACATAAAAACTAATAAATATCAATCACAAGATAACACAAATTATCGAAGACATATAATAATATACTTTGAAAAAATTAGAAGAGGCCTCGTTGGTCATAATAGAAGAAGAAAAAGAAGAAGAAGACTCTTGATCTTTTGGCATGCTCTCATATTACCCATAGAGTTTTTCCAAAGCTTCCTTCACATGTTGAATTTCATCGTCCACTAAGAAAGAGTTTTCTTGATGAATTGATTCAAATGCAGCTTAAACAATACTCATTTTGTATCGAGGATCCAAGGTAATGACAAATGACAAAATCAAAGAGTATTTATCCCAATATTTGTTGAACTTTTGTGTCATGGCAACTAATATATCTCCCATAAACTTATATACCAATGACCCATTATTCAAAGCTATATAAATTTTCACCACACAAATAAAGTATAGATTTGAAGTAAGATACTTTGAATCCAATAAAACCTTTGTGACCTCATTGAATGGTTTTAACAATTTTAAAATTTTTTCAATCATCTTCCATTCATCTGAGTTAGGGTTAAATACATAACTCTGATCTGAATATCCCAAAGTTTCAAATACTGGCTTATAAAATAGATCATCACTAAGCATTTAGAATGTTGAATTCTATCGTGTAGTTACATATCCATGCAAGCCCTTATTAAAAGGCATTCCTAGGCGATCACAACATTCCTGAAATTTTAGTTTCATAGCTTGTGAACTCTTCACATGCTTGATACTATCTCGAACCTTTTTGACAGATGCATCTATGAAGTTGATACCATCTTGAACTATAAGGTTCAAAATATGGGCACAACATCGGATATGAATTTTTTTTTTCATTTACAGATCAATGTATTCTTTGAATTCAAAGTGGACCTTAAATAATTAATCCCACAATCATTGGAACTTGCAAAATCAACTGTCACTAAAAATAATTTTTGTTTAATCCCCCACTCAAAATCTTGTGAACAACCTCACATATATTTGCACCTAAATGTGGAGGTGCTAATACAGAAAGCTTGATAAATTTCTTCTGCAAAACCCATGAGTTATCAATACAATGAGCAGTGAGTGTCGTATACCCATCATTAGCTATTGAAGTATACAAATATGTTGTGATTGACACTCTTCCAAATGACATCTTCATTGTCTTTCTAATAGCAACTTTCTATGAATATCACTCAAAAGAGTATTCATACTAATAGGAGAATACTCAGGATAGAGATATAACATCAGTTTCCTAAACATTGGATATTCTACAAATCTTAGAGAGATTTCGTTATTAACAATCAACTCCAAGACCATGTCACACACTACATTCGGGTCAATTTTCAAGCTCCTCATCCCCAAGTTTCCATCACTTTGTTGCAACATCATTTTATTTGTGTCCTTGTTATCTACCTTATGATACTTTTTCATGTGATTATTGAGACCAGTGGTCCCATTTTTTGGGGGGGTCAACAAAAAATATCTTCCCACATTTTTTACATTCTGCTCTAGGCCTTCTATTTTGATATTTCTTAAAATCAAGATAAACCATTTTGAACCAATTACTTGTCCAACATAGTGATGTTTTAACTTTGGCCCTTTTGGATGGTTGATTTGGTTATGAAGTATGGGTCTCTATTTGTTGGCTATTAAATGTGTCACACCCCACCCGCCGGTCTCGGTCCTGCCTGATAAACCCGTGGGTGCGATCCGTCACAAGATCCATGGTCTTACCATCAATAATAATAAATGTAAGAAATAGAAATTAAGAGCAAGAGCAAGTTCAAACAATTAATCAAACAGGATTATAGAAGTCCAAATACTCCAAGTATAAATAATAATAATAAAAAAGAATCAAATCAAAGTAATCAAGTTTCAAAAGTTATCGAGTTTAGCGGAAGCAATAAAATAAACTAAATCAGTTTCTTTCCAATAGCTTTCTCCAAAGCTAAAATCTGCCTTTCTAAATTAGCAAGAAAGGGGGTTCTCCAGTTCTTCTCCAAAGACTTCTCAAAATGCCTGGCAATCTTTCTGTTTTCGCCATCAATGGGTGTTATAAACGCACTCCAAGCATCCACAGGAGGCTTCGTGGAATACATCTCCGTCTCCCACTGACGGTACCACATCTTCTTCATAGATGAAGTTGCACTTACAAGAAATTTCTCCTGATTCCGTCACATTACCATTTGTACAATATAATATAACATATAAAGAAAGGAATTTAACCTAGTTTGACAAGATTGTCTATATACAATAGAGATAAAAGAGTTTCCACTATTCCTAAAAAGCTCACACCACTCTCACATCTTACAAAGTGCAATCCTTTGCTTGCCTCCATTTGTAGGCAAACTCTAACCGAAACCTTCGGTGTTGGATCCTTAGGGCGAGATTGGGTTTCTTTATCCCCTAGAAGTATAACTTCATCGATCATCTTGTGTTTCTACCAAGAAGTTGATGTCAGAGCCAATGGAGGAAGCACCTAATGTTTCTTGGCTTTCTTGTTTCTTGGCCACAATTCCTTCAGGCTTCCTTCTTGAACTTCCAATGGCAGTGAATTTTCCAGATTCTTAGATGAATAAGCCATGACTTTTGGCTCTTTCCCATAGACGTCTCTAAATATTAGCATTAATTCTTCCTCTAGGGTTAAAATTGTCAACTTTCTCTTAGTTGAATGTGACTCGCAACTGGAATCTTCCTCTAATAGTTAGAATTCTTGTTACACCTACAAAAGTGAAGAACTCTATTAGGAGACCGATCGAGTTGATCGGTAGGCTGCTTCCGACAGTCAAGTCAGGCAATGGTTGAATGTGGAAAATTGCTTGCCGATATTGCAGGGAAAGAGTTGAGGAGAAGACGAATGGTGTGAGACTACGACTTTTCTTCCCTTTTTCAGCATTGTACTACCTATTTGTATTTTCTAGGCACGTATCAAGCGGTAGTGCGAGCTCATCATGGTTATGCACTGTTAGATGATCCTTTGTTTATTGACGACCCTAATTGTTCCTTAACGTGAATCACAGGGACCTTGAGATAGAAATTCAGCAAGCATTGAAGAACTTGTTACATAACAAGATAAGGTATAACATAAAGTTACCTCCTGATCACTGCAATCACGAACAAAGTGAACAGGCTTTCAGCAATTGAAGCAAATCAAAGACAATTTCTTTTTTCCAGCTCTAGTCCCCCTTGAAGGCTTGAGGCCATTCTTGTTTCCATTCCCACCCTTGTTACTTTGCTTGGAATGCTGAGGTTGAGCTTTTTCTCTCTTGTGCAGAGCCTGCACCCTTACTGGTGATTGCTTTAGCAACAAATATTTTAGTGGGAGGGGCATCAGCCAACATCAGATCCTCCTCCAGCTCAAGGTGCTTGGTAGCTTAATCAAAAGTGTTGACATCATTAACATGAGTCAAGAAGATCTTCATGTGCTCCCAAGTCTTTGGCAGTGACTTGATGACTACAAAGACTTGTTCTCCATCAGTCTTTTGGTGCCCACATGCGCTCAACTCACTTATTATATTGGACATGATGGTTATGTGCTGCCTCATGGTGTGACCTTGGCGCATCTTGTAACCATCAAAAGTGAGTCCGAGCTAGCGGCTTCTGGTGGTGGAAGTCCCTCCATACTGGAACTTCATTGCCTCCCATAAAGACTTTGCAGTCCTATGCTTCTCAAATCGAAGCATCAGGTCATCCCTCATCGAGCTCAGGATAATAGTCCTAGCTACCCTGTCCTTCCTCTTTCAAGCATCGTAAATCTCAAAGTCCCTGCGATGCTATGCAATGGTACCTTCTACAAAGTTAATTAATGGTGGAGCCCTGAAATTGTTTAGAATATTCTAAGCATCTCTCTTCCTATGACAAGAAAAAATGATAAAATCATTTGTGACCAAACATCTTCAGGAGACTTCACTGTGGCTTCAGCATACAAACTTTTTGTTAGAGATTAGAACTCAAACTACCATCATCCATGGTTGAAATTGTGGCATCTTCCTATGCCACCAAGAGTCATCCACTTTATCTGGAAGATACTTTGCCAACTCCCAAACTTTTGAAGGATAGAGGATGCAGAATTAGAGATGTATGCCTTTTATGTGCAACAGAGATTGCAAATATAAATCACATTTTTCTAAAGTGTAACTATGCAAAGCAGGTTTGGAGATGTTTCAAAATTTGCTGGTGGAATCATTTTGCAGGTCTGATAGAGCAAATCTCTAAGTGGATTGCCTCAGCCAAGAATTACACAAAAGAAGGCTAATCTCTTACCTTACACTTATTTACTCTTTGGATTATTTGATCATCATTCAACAATGCAGCTCACAACAGACCTTTCAAAAAACCAAAGCAAGTCTCGTGGTTAGCTCTTTCCTTAAATGCAGAGATATATCAATGCTCTACAAGCTGAGGCTACAGCATTTAGAAGAGCTATGCAAATAGCAATTTCCAACAATATTAGAAGAGTGATCTTTGAAGGCGATAACACAGCTATCATTCATCTTATTAATAATAAAGAGAAAACAATGCCTTGGAGGATCAAGCATATCTTAGAAGAGATCCAGGAGATGGCTCAGGAATTTGAAACCATTTTGTTTAGTCACACCTAAGAGAAGGAAACTGTGTCCCTGATAATAATCATTGAATGTCTCAACTTCCTTTCTGAGTCAGTTTAAACAACAGAAGCTAAACCATTTGGTTCTTACCACAAGGAACGAGGGAAAAAAGGAAAAAGAGCCGAACAAGAGAGAGAAACTAAACCATTTACGACAAATTGCATAAAAGCTATGCATACACGTTTTAATCACTTGAAAAAATATTTAATAGATCTAAATGAGCATTTAATCCCCTATTGTTTATATCCAATTTTGACAGAACCTCATAAACAACTAGGTTCACCAGCCTCGGTTGATTCCTGCAATTGTTTGAAATATAAATATTAGCCAATGAAGGAAGACGAAGAACAAGGAAAGAAAGTGAAGATTGTGGGTTTCAGAATTACCCATCTACTTGTCCGAGATCGAAACCAGACATGCCCCCTACCTCCGTCAGCACATGCTTCCACATCGTTACTATATCGGGAGGAGTTAAATTCTTCTGGTGATCTTGAAATGACCTCTCAAAGGTTCCGGACTGATGGCGAACATCGTCTGATCCAACATCAAGGAATATGGGAATAGTTATTTGACCGTCACGTCTATTGCATTGAAAAATCTTAGCCAGTTGGTAGAGGCGCCCTGTGCTATCCGCATAGTGTTTGGAGAAGACAATGATCGCGATTTTGGACATATGGATAGCATCCACAACCCTTTCTCCGATAGAATCTCCAAATGAGAACCCTTGTACATCCACATCCATACACACTTTGAGTCCTACTCTTTTCAAATCTTTTTGAAGGAAAGCAGTGAAGTTTTTGCCAGTATCTTTATCATTGGAACTGATGAACACATCATAATTCGGCCGGATTGTGCCAATAATCCTTTGTCTTAAAACCCACTTAACAAGTATCTCCTCTAATCTTGACAGATCCCTGCAAATTGTTGAGAAGATAAAATATTAACAGATTGAGGCAAAAGCAGACGTAGAACTAAATATTTTGGAGTTTACAAGATGAGGAAGGTCTTGAATTTAATTACCCATTTATTTGCTGCAGTTCGAGTCCCTTTATCTCTGCTGTCGTTCTCAACGCGTCCTTCCATGTCTTTATCTTCTGGGCATCAAATATCTCCAGGTGTTTCTGAAATGATTTTCCGAATCTTCCTGTCTGATTGCGAACATCCCTTGGTTCAACATCCAGGAATACGGGAAGAACAATTCGAGGGCCGAATATATCCCAACGAACTATCTCCTCCAGTTCCGAGAGACACGATTTGCTTTCGGCATAATCGCTGGAGAAGACAGTAATCCAGATTTTTGATCTTCGGATTATTTGCAGGAGTGTCGGTTGGATCTCTTCTCCATCCCACAGGTCTTTGCTATTTATAAACACTTCGACTCCTTCCCTTTTCAGATCTTTCTCAAGGAAAACAGCGAAGCCATTGTAAATATCTTCACCCATGAAATTGACGAACACATCATACTTCGTGGATAATCCGGAGGTCTGGGAAGAGACGGAAGCCATGAATTTGCAATTGCAGTTAAGGCTGCAATGAAGATGTCAAGGGAGATGCAGTCGGAATTCTGCCGCTTGATGTCTAGAGTCAACGGGATTCTACGAAAGAGGTTCACTATTCTTTTGTCTTCTTTCTAGTAAACCTCTTTTACATATTTATTTATTATTATTATTATTTGTGTTGATAAAAGAAAGGAAAATATGTATTACTTAAAAGTACTTACAAATATTAGCTTGCAGACCACTACTTTCTACTACTAGATTAGTTGCCATTAGAGCTAAATTATTGATCCTTTAATTGTTTGTGTTATCCTAGCAATCTGCATTAAGTTAGATATTACATGTAGAGGCCAAAAAGTATGGGTGTAAATGGATAACCGAAATGAATTTGCATCTGCATCCGTTTAGCAGTATCCAAATCCGTCCAATTACTAATATGATGCAGATATGGTATACTCATTTCTTATCGATTATTATTCGTCTGATAAAATTATCCGATCAAGTTACTTATTTGGAATTATTTTTCTTGATTTATACTTTTTTACTTGAGATATGTGACTAGTTTTATAGACTTTCTACTAAAATAACTACCAAAGTAACTAAATTCTTAAATTTCAAACCTAGCCTCACAAATAAAATGGTAAAGATGTCAACAGGTAGTCGAAAACTTATATTAATCTGTAAACATGACCATTTAGAAGAATCTACTTAAGAAAATAATTATCCGATTATCATTCGAATCCGACTGAATTTGTCCAAAAATAGATAGAATATTTATCCAAGTCAGTCTGAATATAATAGGATGCGAATATGGTATTACCACTATCCAATCCGAATCCAATCTGTTTACACCCCTACCAAAAAGTAGCTACAAGCTTAGGAAAGAGATTTGGTAATGTTGGATGAGT